>NW_028134950.1:0-105737 GCF_964662115.1 Mustela nivalis | reverse complement strand
AGGTCTCCATAGACACAAAAGCACATTCGGACCCATCCCCAGGGGTGTGCATTTCAACTCAGCATCCTCGGTAGCTCCCCACAGATCCAGGAGATCTAAACTGTCTTGTTGCTAGGAGACAATTGGAATGTGAGGTGGGCTACCCAGCCATCCATCCTTAGAACCCTGCTCAGAATCATTGGCCTGGAGCCAAACAACAGGTCTCAATTGTCCTGCCGAAGACTCTCTGCAGTTTGGAGCTTCTCACAACTCCCATCATGGGAAAACCCCCATGGCCTCGTGATGCCCCCCCATTCATGAAGGGGCCATCAGGGACAGAAACTCCAACCTGAGCGATCGTCTGATCCTCGCCCTGACTTCAGATGCACGAGATCTCGATTCAGGTCTGTAGATTGTGCCTGCCATGGCCTAACCCAGAAACCTAAGCCTAGCTTGTGTTCTCAGACTTTTGTCGTCAGACTACTGGCCCACAAGGCCTCCAGTTTGGCAATCCAGAACTACAATGCAGCACTCTGCCTGCCCTCCAGATAAAAAACGTTGTCCTCTGGGGCTACCCAGTAACGCCAAATGAGGATCAACCTGCACCGACCTTGGCTGTACCCCAAATACATAGGCTGACCAGGGCACTAATGCCCTTTCTGACACAGCCTGAGCCTGGACCCCCTGGCCCCTTCCAGACAGCTGGCCGCACACTGAGCACATCGAGCCGCCATGGCCTTAGGTCGTCTACTCTTCCCAACCTCGGTTTTCAGGTTTCAGAACCTAGACCTTATCTCCAATCACTGTCCATGTTGAAGGTGATGCAGAAATCAGAACTCATTCCCCATGGCAAGAAACCTTGTGGTTGGCATGTTGTGCAACGTTCAGTGTCGTGGAAACCAGTGTGTCCCATGAGGCCCCGCCCATGCTCGCGGGCCACCTTGGTCACAAACACACATTATGACCCTCAGGCTGAGCCCAGTCCTCAAGTAAGGCCACTCAGTGGCTGGATGAAGAGATAGCATATTGGGCTTGCCATGCCCCTAGGCCCCAATTTTTCACCATAGTTCGGATTGTCCCTTCAGTCTTCCCCACGGCTTTGCTTTGGAATTCCTCTTTTGGTGGGACACCTGAGGTAACAAAACTGAAATGAGTCCTCCCATCCCACAGATTGACGAAAAGCAATTGGGAATCGGGCCAAATCCTCAGAGAGGAAGATTCGTCCATGGCCCATGAGGCCTCCCCGACATTCCACGGCCATCACTGATACAAAATCCAGAGACAAAAGCCTGAGCAATCGCCACAGACTCGCACTTTCTTCATATCCTGTAGAGTTCTTCTCATGGTTTGTAGATCGGGCCTGCCATACCTACGTCCCCAAACCTAAGCTGAGTTTGTGTTTTCAGACTTCTGTCCTCAAAGTCTTGGGCCACACACCCTCCAGGCTGGGCCCCTGGAGCCACACATTAGGACTGTGCCTACCAATCCATGGGAATTCTGCCCATTCCATGGTCCAAAATCGTCCAAATTAGGAGAAACCTCCAACGACCCTTAGGCCATCCCAATAGTGTGGGTCACCCGGAACAAACAAGGGGTGTCTGACACCAGCTGATAATCGACCTCCACTCATACCATAGATGGATGTCCCCAGAGAAGAAGATTGAACCAGACAGGATCCTAGGCCATAATAGGATCCATTGCTATGGGTTACAGGCATGTGTCCTCAAAAGCCTGATTCCAATACGAGCATAGGGGTTTTCCTGAGGCACCCATCAGAACTCATCTCGTCTCCACAAGTAAACCTGTGCATGGGAGCCATGTCCAAAGCTTAGGAAAGTACTTCAGGTTGCCGGTGCCACCGCCCCATTCCAAGGCCCTCATGGACACAAAAACACATTAGGACACATCCTCAGGAAAGTCCATTTCAACTCAGCCACCGAGGTTGCTCCCGCAGAGCCATCAGATCTAAACTGTCTTGTTGCTAGGAGACAATTGGAATGCGAGGCGGGCTTCCCAGGCATCCATCCGCGAACGGTGCTCTGGAGTCATTCCATATGGGATGTCCTGGAGCTGTCCAACAGGTCTCAATTGTCCGGAAGAAGGAATCCTGGAGGGGGCATCCCACAACTCCCAACGTGGGAAAACCTCAATGGTCTCGAGATTCCGCTCCCTTCATGAAGCAGCCGTCATGCTCAGAAACTCCCACATGAGCCAACGTCTGATCCTCGCCCTGACTTCAGATGCATGAGATATTTGTTCAGACCTGCAGGGGGTACCTGCCGTGCCCTCGCCCTGAAACCCAAGTCTAGCTTGTCTTCTCAGACTTCCATCCTCACACTCCTGGCCCCAAAGCCCTCAAGTTTGGCAATTCCGGACCCACAATGCAGCACTCTGCCTGCCCTCTAGAGAAAAAAATGATTGCCTCATGAGTTGCCCAGGCACCTTAAATGAGGGTAAACCTACACAGCACTCGACTTTACCCAAATTATATAGTCTAACCTGGGCACTAATGCACTGTCGAACACATCCTGAGCCCGGACCTCCTGACCAACACCCAGAAAGCTGACCGCACACTGAGCACATAAAACCCGCCATGGCCTTAGGTCATCATCTCTTCCCTACCTCAGTTTTCAGGCTTCAGAACCGAGACCTTATCTCCAATCACTGCCCAGGGGTGAGTCTGATGCAGAAATCAGAACTCCACCTTACCCATGGCAAGAACCCTTGTGGTTGGCACGTTGTCCAACGATCAGTGTAGGAGAAACCCTGAGGCCCCGCCCATTCTTGAGTGCGACGAGGGCATACACACGCATTGTGACCCTCAGCATGAGTCCTGTCCTCTAGTAAGTCCTCTCAGTGGCTGGATCATTAGATGTCATAATGGGCTTGACATGTCCCTAGGCCCCAATTTTTAACCAGAATTCTGATTGTCCAGTCGCCCCTCCTAGGGCTCTACTCTGAAATCCCTCATTTGGTGGGACACCTGAGGTTAAAAAAGAAAACAACAACAACAACAAAATAAAACGGACTTCTTCCAGCCCACAGAATGAACCCAAACTCTTTGGACGGGGCCAAACCACCAGAGAGTAAGACTCGTCCATTTCCCATGAAGTCACCCAGAAATTCCACGACCATGAGTGACACGATATCCCGAGACAAAAACTTGAGCAGGAGCCTCACACTCGCCCTTCTTTCAAATCCCGAAAAGTTCTCCTCATGGTCTGTAGATCAGTCCTGCCATACCTATGACCTGAAACATAAGCCGAGTTTGTGTTTTCAGACAACTGTACAAAAAGGGCTGGACTACACAACCTACAGGCTCAGGCCCCTGGAGCCAAACCTGAGGACTGTACTTGCCCTCTCCAAGGGAATTGTGTGTGCCCATTCCAATGGCCACAACCCTTCTAATAGGATAAACCTCCAAAGTCCCTGATATATCTCAATAATTGTAGCATCCCAGGAAAAACAGGGGCAATCTGAGCCCAAATGAGCCCCTACCTGCACTCAGACCCATAGACAGATGTCCTCAGAGGTAAAAAGGAAAGAACAGGCCCCTAGGCACTAATCAGATCCATTGCTTTGGTTTCCAGGCATCTCTCCTCAGAGGCCTGGATTTCAAAAGCAGCATATAGCTGTTTCTTGTTTCACCCATCAGAAAACATCTCATCTACACATGGGAAACTTGCACGTTGGAGCTGTGTCAAAGCCTCTGTTTAGGAGAACCCTTTAGGGCCCCAGAGCCACCGCTTCATTCCAAGGTCTCCATAGACACAAAAGCACATTCGGACCCATCCCCAGGGGTGTGCATTTCAACTCAGCATCCTCGGTAGCTCCCCACAGATCCAGGAGATCTAAACTGTCTTGTTGCTAGGAGACAATTGGAATGTGAGGTGGGCTACCCAGCCATCCATCCTTAGAACCCTGCTCAGAATCATTGGCCTGGAGCCAAACAACAGGTCTCAATTGTCCTGCCGAAGACTCTCTGCAGTTTGGAGCTTCTCACAACTCCCATCATGGGAAAACCCCCATGTCCTCGTGATGCCCCCTCATTCATGAAGGGGCCATCAGGGACAGAAACTCCAACCTGAGCGATCGTCTGATCCTCGCCCTGACTTCAGATGCACGAGATCTCGATTCAGGTCTGTAGATTGTGCCTGCCATGGCCTCACCCAGAAACCTAAGCCTAGCTTGTGTTCTCAGACTTTTGTCGTCAGACTACTGGCCCACAAGGCCTCCAGTTTGGCAATCCAGAACTACAATGCAGCACTCTGCCTGCCCTCCAGATAAAAAACGTTGTCCTCTGGGGCTACCCAGTAACCCCAAATGAGGATCAACCTGCACCGACCTTGGCTGTACCCCAAATACATAGGCTGACCAGGGCACTAATGCCCTTTCTGACACAGCCTGAGCCTGGACCCCCTGGCCCCTTCCAGACAGCTGGCCGCACACTGAGCACATCGAACCGCCATGGCCTTAGGTCGTCTACTCTTCCCAACCTCGGTTTTCAGGTTTCAGAACCTAGACCTTATCTCCAATCACTGTCCATGTTGAAGGTGATGCAGAAATCAGAACTCCTTCCCCATGGCAAGAAACCATGTGGTTGGCATGTTGTCCAACGTTCAGTGTCGTTGAAACCAGTGTGTCCCATGAGGCCCCGCCCATGCTCGCGGGCCACCTTGGTCACAAACACACATTGTGACCCTCAGGCTGAGCCCAGTCCTCAAGTAAGGCCACTCAGTGGCTGGATGAAGAGATAGCATATTGGGCTTGCCATGCCCCTAGGCCCCAATTTTTCACCATAGTTCGGATTGTCCCTTCAGTCTTCCCCACGGCTTTGCTTTGGAATTCCTCTTTTGGTGGGACACCTGAGGTAACAAAACTGAAATGAGTCCTCCCATCCCACAGATTGACGAAAAGCAATTGGGAATCGGGCCAAATCCTCAGAGAGGAAGATTCGTCCATGGCCCATGAGGCCTCCCCGACATTCCACGGCCATCACTGATACAAAATCCAGAGACAAAAGCCTGAGCAATCGCCACAGACTCGCACTTTCTTCATATCCTGTAGAGTTCTTCTCATGGTTTGTAGATCGGGCCTGCCATACCTACGTCCCCAAACCTAAGCTGAGTTTGTGTTTTCAGACTTCTGTCCTCAAAGTCTTGGGCCACACACCCTCCAGGCTGGGCCCCTGGAGCCACACATTAGGACTGTGCCTACCAATCCATGGGAATTCTGCCCATTCCATGGTCCAAAATCGTACAAATTAGGAGAAACCTCCAACGACCCTTAGGCCATCCCAATAGTGTGGGTCACCCGGAACAAACAAGGGGTGTCTGACACCAGCTGATAATCGACCTCCACTCATACCATAGATGGATGTCCCCAGAGAAGAAGATTGAACCAGACAGGACCCTAGGCCATAATAGGATCCATTGCTATGGGTTACAGGCATGTGTCCTCAAAAGCCTGATTCCAATACGAGCATAGGGGTTTTCCTGAGGCACCCATCAGAACTCATCTCGTCTCCACAAGTAAACCTGTGCATGGGAGCCATGTCCAAAGCTTAGGAAAGTACTTCAGGTTGCCGGTGCCACCGCCCCATTCCAAGGCCCTCATGGACACAAAAACACATTAGGACACATCCTCAGGAAAGTCCATTTCAACTCAGCCACCGAGGTTGCTCCCGCAGAGCCATCAGATCTAAACTGTCTTGTTGCTAGGAGACAATTGGAATGCGAGGCGGGCTTCCCAGGCATCCATCCGCGAACGGTGCTCTGGAGTCATTCCATATGGGATGTCCTGGAGCTGTCCAACAGGTCTCAATTGTCCGGAAGAAGGAATCCTGGAAGGGGGCATCCCACAACTCCCAACGTGGGAAAACCTCAATGGTCTCGAGATTCCGCTCCCTTCATGAAGCGGCCGTCATGCTAAGAAACTCCCACCTGAGCCAACGTCTGATCCTCGCCCTGACTTCAGATGCATGAGATATTGGTTCAGACCTGCAGGGGGTACCTGCCGTGCCCTCGCCCTGAAACCCAAGTCTAGCTTGTCTTCTCAGACTTCCATCCTCACACTCCTGGCCCCAAAGCCCTCAAGTTTGGCAAATCCGGACCCACAATGCAGCACTCTGCCTGCCCTCTAGAGAAAAAAATGATTGCCTCATGAGCTTCCCAGGCACCTTAAATGAGGGTAAACCTACACAGCACTCGACTTTACCCAAATTATATAGTCTAACCTGGGCACTAATGCACTGTCGAACACATCCTGAGCCCGGACCTCCTGACCAACACCCAGAAAGCTGACCGCACACTGAGCACATAAAACCCGCCATGGCCTTAGGTCATCATCTCTTCCCTACCTCAGTTTTCAGGCTTCAGAACCGAGACCTTATGTCCAATCACTGCCCAGGGGTGAGTCTGATGCAGAAATCAGAACTCCTCCTTACCCATGGCAAGAACCCTTGTGGTTGGCACGTTGTCCAACGATCAGTGTAGGAGAAACCCTGAGGCCCCGCCCATTCTTGAGTGCGACGAGGGCATACACACGCATTGTGACCCTCAGCATGAGTCCTGTCCTCTAGTAAGTCCTCTCAGTGGCTGGACCATTAGATGTCATAATGGGCTTGACATGTCCCTAGGCCCCAATTTTTAACCAGATTTCTGATTGTCCAGTCGCCCCTCCTAGGGCTCTACTCTGAAATCCCTCATTTGGTGGGACACCTGAGGTTAAAAAAGAAAACAACAACAACAACAAAATAAAACGGACTTCTTCCAGTCCACAGAATGAACCCAAACTCTTTGGACGGGGCCAAACCACCAGAGAGTAGGACTCGTCCATTTCTCATTAAGTCACCCAGAAATTCCACGACCATGAGTGACACGATATCCCGAGACAAAAACTTGAGCAGGAGCCTCACACTCGCCCTTCTTTCAAATCCCGAAAAGTTCTCCTCATGGTCTGTAGATCAGTCCTGCCATACCTATGACCTGAAACATAAGCCGAGTTTGTGTTTTCAGACAACTGTCCAAAAAGGGCTGGACTACACAACCTACAGGCTCAGGCCCCTGGAGCCAAACCTGAGGACTGTACTTGCCCTCTCCAAGGGAATTGTGTGTGCCCATTCCAATGGCCACAACCCTTCTAATAGGATAAACCTCCAAAGTCCCTGATATATCTCAATAGTGGTAGCTTCCCAGGAAAAACAGGGGCAATCTGAGCCCAAATGAGCCCCTACCTGCACTCAGACCCATAGACAGATGTCCTCAGAGGTAAAAAGGAAAGAACAGGCCCCTAGGCACTAATCAGATCCATTGCTTTGGTTTCCAGGCATCTCTCCTCAGAGGCCTGGATTTCAAAAGCAGCATATAGCTGTTTCTTGTTTCACCCATCAGAAAACATCTCATCTACACATGGGAAACTTGCACGTTGGAGCTGTGTCAAAGCCTCTGTTTAGGAGAACCCTTTAGGGCCCCAGAGCCACCGCTTCATTCCAAGGTCTCCATAGACACAAAAGCACATTCGGACCCATCCCCAGGGGTGTGCATTTCAACTCAGCATCCTCGGTAGCTCCCCACAGATCCAGGAGATCTAAACTGTCTTGTTGCTAGGAGACAATTGGAATGCGAGGTGGGCTACCCAGCCATCCATCCTTAGAACCCTGCTCAGAATCATTGGCCTGGAGCCAAACAACAGGTCTCAATTGTCCTGCCGAAGACTCTCTGCAGTTTGGAGCTTCTCACAACTCCCATCATGGGAAAACCCCCATGGCCTCGTGATGCCCCCCCATTCATGAAGGGGCCATCAGGGACAGAAACTCCAACCTGAGCGATCGTCTGATCCTCGCCCTGACTTCAGATGCACGAGATCTCGATTCAGGTCTGTAGATTGTGCCTGCCATGGCCTAACCCAGAAACCTAAGCCTAGCTTGTGTTCTCAGACTTTTGTCGTCAGACTACTGGCCCACAAGGCCTCCAGTTTGGCAATCCAGAACTACAATGCAGCACTCTGCCTGCCCTCCAGATAAAAAACGTTGTACTCTGGGGCTACCCAGTAACCCCAAATGAGGATCAACCTGCACCGAACTTGGCTCTACCCCAAATACATAGGCTGACCAGGGCACTAATGCCCTTTCTGACACAGCCTGAGCCTGGACCCCCTGGCCCCTTCCAGACAGCTGGCCGCACACTGAGCACATCGAGCCGCCATGGCCTTAGGTCGTCTACTCTTCCCAACCTCGGTTTTCAGGTTTCAGAACCTAGACCTTATCTCCAATCACTGTCCATGTTGAAGATGATGCAGAAATCAGAACTCCTTCCCCATGGCAAGAAACCTTGTGGTTGGCATGTTGTCCAACGTTCAGTGTCGTTGAAACCAGTGTGTCCCATGAGGCCCCGCCCATGCTCGCGGGCCACCTTGGTCACAAACACACATTGTGACCCTCAGGCTGAGCCCAGTCCTCAAGTAAGGCCACTCAGTGGCTGGATGAAGAGATAGCATATTGGGCTTGCCATGCCCCTAGGCCCCAATTTTTCACCATAGTTCGGATTGTCCCTTCCGTCTTCCCCACGGCTTTGCTTTGGAATTCCTCTTTTGGTGGGACACCTGAGGTAACAAAACTGAAATGAGTCCTCCCATCCCACAGATTGACGAAAAGCAATTGGGAATCGGGCCAAATCCTCAGAGAGGAAGATTCGTCCATGGCCCATGAGGCCTCCGCGACATTCCACGGCCATCACTGATACAAAATCCAGAGACAAAAGCCTGAGCAATCGCCACAGACTCGCACTTTCTTCATATCCTGTAGAGTTCTTCTCATGGTTTGTAGATCGGGCCTGCCATACCTACGTCCCCAAACCTAAGCTGAGTTTGTGTTTTCAGACTTCTGTCCTCAAAGTCTTGGGCCACACACCCTCCAGGCTGGGCCCCTGGAGCCACACATTAGGACTGTGCCTACCAATCCATGGGAATTCTGCCCATTCCATGGTCCAAAATCGTACAAATTAGGAGAAACCTCCAACGACCCTTAGGCCATCCCAATAGTGTGGGTCACCCGGAACAAACAAGGGGTGTCTGACACCAGCTGATAATCGACCTCCACTCATACCATAGATGGATGTCCCCAGAGAAGAAGATTGAACCAGACAGGACCCTAGGCCATAATAGGATCCATTGCTATGGGTTACAGGCATGTGTCCTCAAAAGCCTGATTCCAATACGAGCATAGGGGTTTTCCTGAGGCACCCATCAGAACTCATCTCGTCTCCACAAGGAAACCTGTGCATGGGAGCCATGTCCAAAGCTTAGGAAAGTACTTCAGGTTGCCGGTGCCACCGCCCCATTCCAAGGCCCTCATGGACACAAAAACACATTAGGACACATCCTCAGGAAAGTCCATTTCAACTCAGCCACCGAGGTTGCTCCCGCAGAGCCATCAGATCTAAACTGTCTTGTTGCTAGGAGACAATTGGAATGCGAGGCGGGCTTCCCAGGCATCCATCCGCGAACGGTGCTCTGGAGTCATTCCATATGGGATGTCCTGGAGCTGTCCAACAGGTCTCAATTGTCCGGAAGAAGGAATCCTGGAGGGGGCATCCCACAACTCCCAACGTGGGAAAACCTCAATGGTCTCGAGATTCCGCTCCCTTCATGAAGCAGCCGTCATGCTCAGAAACTCCCACATGAGCCAACGTCTGATCCTCGCCCTGACTTCAGATGCATGAGATATTTGTTCAGACCTGCAGGGGGTACCTGCCGTGCCCTCGCCCTGAAACCCAAGTCTAGCTTGTCTTCTCAGACTTCCATCCTCACACTCCTGGCCCCAAAGCCCTCAAGTTTGGCAATTCCGGACCCACAATGCAGCACTCTGCCTGCCCTCTAGAGAAAAAAATGATTGCCTCATGAGTTGCCCAGGCACCTTAAATGAGGGTAAACCTACACAGCACTCGACTTTACCCAAATTATATAGTCTAACCTGGGCACTAATGCACTGTCGAACACATCCTGAGCCCGGACCTCCTGACCAACACCCAGAAAGCTGACCGCACACTGAGCACATAAAACCCGCCATGGCCTTAGGTCATCATCTCTTCCCTACCTCAGTTTTCAGGCTTCAGAACCGAGACCTTATCTCCAATCACTGCCCAGGGGTGAGTCTGATGCAGAAATCAGAACTCCACCTTACCCATGGCAAGAACCCTTGTGGTTGGCACGTTGTCCAACGATCAGTGTAGGAGAAACCCTGAGGCCCCGCCCATTCTTGAGTGCGACGAGGGCATACACACGCATTGTGACCCTCAGCATGAGTCCTGTCCTCTAGTAAGTCCTCTCAGTGGCTGGACCATTAGATGTCATAATGGGCTTGACATGTCCCTAGGCCCCAATTTTTAACCAGAATTCTGATTGTCCAGTCGCCCCTCCTAGGGCTCTACTCTGAAATCCCTCATTTGGTGGGACACCTGAGGTTAAAAAAGAAAACAACAACAACAACAAAATAAAACGGACTTCTTCCAGCCCACAGAATGAACCCAAACTCTTTGGACGGGGCCAAACCACCAGAGAGTAAGACTCGTCCATTTCCCATGAAGTCACCCAGAAATTCCACGACCATGAGTGACACGATATCCCGAGACAAAAACTTGAGCAGGAGCCTCACACTCGCCCTTCTTTCAAATCCCGAAAAGTTCTCCTCATGGTCTGTAGATCAGTCCTGCCATACCTATGACCTGAAACATAAGCCGAGTTTGTGTTTTCAGACAACTGTACAAAAAGGGCTGGACTACACAACCTACAGGCTCAGGCCCCTGGAGCCAAACCTGAGGACTGTACTTGCCCTCTCCAAGGGAATTGTGTGTGCCCATTCCAATGGCCACAACCCTTCTAATAGGATAAACCTCCAAAGTCCCTGATATATCTCAATAATTGTAGCATCCCAGGAAAAACAGGGGCAATCTGAGCCCAAATGAGCCCCTACCTGCACTCAGACCCATAGACAGATGTCCTCAGAGGTAAAAAGGAAAGAACAGGCCCCTAGGCACTAATCAGATCCATTGCTTTGGTTTCCAGGCATCTCTCCTCAGAGGCCTGGATTTCAAAAGCAGCATATAGCTGTTTCTTGTTTCACCCATCAGAAAACATCTCATCTACACATGGGAAACTTGCACGTTGGAGCTGTGTCAAAGCCTCTGTTTAGGAGAACCCTTTAGGGCCCCAGAGCCACCGCTTCATTCCAAGGTCTCCATAGACACAAAAGCACATTCGGACCCATCCCCAGGGGTGTGCATTTCAACTCAGCATCCTCGGTAGCTCCCCACAGATCCAGGAGATCTAAACTGTCTTGTTGCTAGGAGACAATTGGAATGTGAGGTGGGCTACCCAGCCATCCATCCTTAGAACCCTGCTCAGAATCATTGGCCTGGAGCCAAACAACAGGTCTCAATTGTCCTGCCGAAGACTCTCTGCAGTTTGGAGCTTCTCACAACTCCCATCATGGGAAAACCCCCATGTCCTCGTGATGCCCCCTCATTCATGAAGGGGCCATCAGGGACAGAAACTCCAACCTGAGCGATCGTCTGATCCTCGCCCTGACTTCAGATGCACGAGATCTCGATTCAGGTCTGTAGATTGTGCCTGCCATGGCCTCACCCAGAAACCTAAGCCTAGCTTGTGTTCTCAGACTTTTGTCGTCAGACTACTGGCCCACAAGGCCTCCAGTTTGGCAATCCAGAACTACAATGCAGCACTCTGCCTGCCCTCCAGATAAAAAACGTTGTCCTCTGGGGCTACCCAGTAACCCCAAATGAGGATCAACCTGCACCGACCTTGGCTGTACCCCAAATACATAGGCTGACCAGGGCACTAATGCCCTTTCTGACACAGCCTGAGCCTGGACCCCCTGGCCCCTTCCAGACAGCTGGCCGCACACTGAGCACATCGAACCGCCATGGCCTTAGGTCGTCTACTCTTCCCAACCTCGGTTTTCAGGTTTCAGAACCTAGACCTTATCTCCAATCACTGTCCATGTTGAAGGTGATGCAGAAATCAGAACTCCTTCCCCATGGCAAGAAACCATGTGGTTGGCATGTTGTCCAACGTTCAGTGTCGTTGAAACCAGTGTGTCCCATGAGGCCCCGCCCATGCTCGCGGGCCACCTTGGTCACAAACACACATTGTGACCCTCAGGCTGAGCCCAGTCCTCAAGTAAGGCCACTCAGTGGCTGGATGAAGAGATAGCATATTGGGCTTGCCATGCCCCTAGGCCCCAATTTTTCACCATAGTTCGGATTGTCCCTTCAGTCTTCCCCACGGCTTTGCTTTGGAATTCCTCTTTTGGTGGGACACCTGAGGTAACAAAACTGAAATGAGTCCTCCCATCCCACAGATTGACGAAAAGCAATTGGGAATCGGGCCAAATCCTCAGAGAGGAAGATTCGTCCATGGCCCATGAGGCCTCCCCGACATTCCACGGCCATCACTGATACAAAATCCAGAGACAAAAGCCTGAGCAATCGCCACAGACTCGCACTTTCTTCATATCCTGTAGAGTTCTTCTCATGGTTTGTAGATCGGGCCTGCCATACCTACGTCCCCAAACCTAAGCTGAGTTTGTGTTTTCAGACTTCTGTCCTCAAAGTCTTGGGCCACACACCCTCCAGGCTGGGCCCCTGGAGCCACACATTAGGACTGTGCCTACCAATCCATGGGAATTCTGCCCATTCCATGGTCCAAAATCGTACAAATTAGGAGAAACCTCCAACGACCCTTAGGCCATCCCAATAGTGTGGGTCACCCGGAACAAACAAGGGGTGTCTGACACCAGCTGATAATCGACCTCCACTCATACCATAGATGGATGTCCCCAGAGAAGAAGATTGAACCAGACAGGACCCTAGGCCATAATAGGATCCATTGCTATGGGTTACAGGCATGTGTCCTCAAAAGCCTGATTCCAATACGAGCATAGGGGTTTTCCTGAGGCACCCATCAGAACTCATCTCGTCTCCACAAGTAAACCTGTGCATGGGAGCCATGTCCAAAGCTTAGGAAAGTACTTCAGGTTGCCGGTGCCACCGCCCCATTCCAAGGCCCTCATGGACACAAAAACACATTAGGACACATCCTCAGGAAAGTCCATTTCAACTCAGCCACCGAGGTTGCTCCCGCAGAGCCATCAGATCTAAACTGTCTTGTTGCTAGGAGACAATTGGAATGCGAGGCGGGCTTCCCAGGCATCCATCCGCGAACGGTGCTCTGGAGTCATTCCATATGGGATGTCCTGGAGCTGTCCAACAGGTCTCAATTGTCCGGAAGAAGGAATCCTGGAAGGGGGCATCCCACAACTCCCAACGTGGGAAAACCTCAATGGTCTCGAGATTCCGCTCCCTTCATGAAGCGGCCGTCATGCTAAGAAACTCCCACCTGAGCCAACGTCTGATCCTCGCCCTGACTTCAGATGCATGAGATATTGGTTCAGACCTGCAGGGGGTACCTGCCGTGCCCTCGCCCTGAAACCCAAGTCTAGCTTGTCTTCTCAGACTTCCATCCTCACACTCCTGGCCCCAAAGCCCTCAAGTTTGGCAAATCCGGACCCACAATGCAGCACTCTGCCTGCCCTCTAGAGAAAAAAATGATTGCCTCATGAGCTTCCCAGGCACCTTAAATGAGGGTAAACCTACACAGCACTCGACTTTACCCAAATTATATAGTCTAACCTGGGCACTAATGCACTGTCGAACACATCCTGAGCCCGGACCTCCTGACCAACACCCAGAAAGCTGACCGCACACTGAGCACATAAAACCCGCCATGGCCTTAGGTCATCATCTCTTCCCTACCTCAGTTTTCAGGCTTCAGAACCGAGACCTTATGTCCAATCACTGCCCAGGGGTGAGTCTGATGCAGAAATCAGAACTCCTCCTTACCCATGGCAAGAACCCTTGTGGTTGGCACGTTGTCCAACGATCAGTGTAGGAGAAACCCTGAGGCCCCGCCCATTCTTGAGTGCGACGAGGGCATACACACGCATTGTGACCCTCAGCATGAGTCCTGTCCTCTAGTAAGTCCTCTCAGTGGCTGGACCATTAGATGTCATAATGGGCTTGACATGTCCCTAGGCCCCAATTTTTAACCAGATTTCTGATTGTCCAGTCGCCCCTCCTAGGGCTCTACTCTGAAATCCCTCATTTGGTGGGACACCTGAGGTTAAAAAAGAAAACAACAACAACAACAAAATAAAACGGACTTCTTCCAGTCCACAGAATGAACCCAAACTCTTTGGACGGGGCCAAACCACCAGAGAGTAGGACTCGTCCATTTCTCATTAAGTCACCCAGAAATTCCACGACCATGAGTGACACGATATCCCGAGACAAAAACTTGAGCAGGAGCCTCACACTCGCCCTTCTTTCAAATCCCGAAAAGTTCTCCTCATGGTCTGTAGATCAGTCCTGCCATACCTATGACCTGAAACATAAGCCGAGTTTGTGTTTTCAGACAACTGTCCAAAAAGGGCTGGACTACACAACCTACAGGCTCAGGCCCCTGGAGCCAAACCTGAGGACTGTACTTGCCCTCTCCAAGGGAATTGTGTGTGCCCATTCCAATGGCCACAACCCTTCTAATAGGATAAACCTCCAAAGTCCCTGATATATCTCAATAGTGGTAGCTTCCCAGGAAAAACAGGGGCAATCTGAGCCCAAATGAGCCCCTACCTGCACTCAGACCCATAGACAGATGTCCTCAGAGGTAAAAAGGAAAGAACAGGCCCCTAGGCACTAATCAGATCCATTGCTTTGGTTTCCAGGCATCTCTCCTCAGAGGCCTGGATTTCAAAAGCAGCATATAGCTGTTTCTTGTTTCACCCATCAGAAAACATCTCATCTACACATGGGAAACTTGCACGTTGGAGCTGTGTCAAAGCCTCTGTTTAGGAGAACCCTTTAGGGCCCCAGAGCCACCGCTTCATTCCAAGGTCTCCATAGACACAAAAGCACATTCGGACCCATCCCCAGGGGTGTGCATTTCAACTCAGCATCCTCGGTAGCTCCCCACAGATCCAGGAGATCTAAACTGTCTTGTTGCTAGGAGACAATTGGAATGCGAGGTGGGCTACCCAGCCATCCATCCTTAGAACCCTGCTCAGAATCATTGGCCTGGAGCCAAACAACAGGTCTCAATTGTCCTGCCGAAGACTCTCTGCAGTTTGGAGCTTCTCACAACTCCCATCATGGGAAAACCCCCATGGCCTCGTGATGCCCCCCCATTCATGAAGGGGCCATCAGGGACAGAAACTCCAACCTGAGCGATCGTCTGATCCTCGCCCTGACTTCAGATGCACGAGATCTCGATTCAGGTCTGTAGATTGTGCCTGCCATGGCCTAACCCAGAAACCTAAGCCTAGCTTGTGTTCTCAGACTTTTGTCGTCAGACTACTGGCCCACAAGGCCTCCAGTTTGGCAATCCAGAACTACAATGCAGCACTCTGCCTGCCCTCCAGATAAAAAACGTTGTACTCTGGGGCTACCCAGTAACCCCAAATGAGGATCAACCTGCACCGAACTTGGCTCTACCCCAAATACATAGGCTGACCAGGGCACTAATGCCCTTTCTGACACAGCCTGAGCCTGGACCCCCTGGCCCCTTCCAGACAGCTGGCCGCACACTGAGCACATCGAGCCGCCATGGCCTTAGGTCGTCTACTCTTCCCAACCTCGGTTTTCAGGTTTCAGAACCTAGACCTTATCTCCAATCACTGTCCATGTTGAAGATGATGCAGAAATCAGAACTCCTTCCCCATGGCAAGAAACCTTGTGGTTGGCATGTTGTCCAACGTTCAGTGTCGTTGAAACCAGTGTGTCCCATGAGGCCCCGCCCATGCTCGCGGGCCACCTTGGTCACAAACACACATTGTGACCCTCAGGCTGAGCCCAGTCCTCAAGTAAGGCCACTCAGTGGCTGGATGAAGAGATAGCATATTGGGCTTGCCATGCCCCTAGGCCCCAATTTTTAACCATAGTTCGGATTGTCCCTTCCGTCTTCCCCACGGCTTTGCTTTGGAATTCCTCTTTTGGTGGGACACCTGAGGTAACAAAACTGAAATGAGTCCTCCCATCCCACAGATTGACGAAAAGCAATTGGGAATCGGGCCAAATCCTCAGAGAGGAAGATTCGTCCATGGCCCATGAGGCCTCCGCGACATTCCACGGCCATCACTGATACAAAATCCAGAGACAAAAGCCTGAGCAATCGCCACAGACTCGCACTTTCTTCATATCCTGTAGAGTTCTTCTCATGGTTTGTAGATCGGGCCTGCCATACCTACGTCCCCAAACCTAAGCTGAGTTTGTGTTTTCAGACTTCTGTCCTCAAAGTCTTGGGCCACACACCCTCCAGGCTGGGCCCCTGGAGCCACACATTAGGACTGTGCCTACCAATCCATGGGAATTCTGCCCATTCCATGGTCCAAAATCGTACAAATTAGGAGAAACCTCCAACGACCCTTAGGCCATCCCAATAGTGTGGGTCACCCGGAACAAACAAGGGGTGTCTGACACCAGCTGATAATCGACCTCCACTCATACCATAGATGGATGTCCCCAGAGAAGAAGATTGAACCAGACAGGACCCTAGGCCATAATAGGATCCATTGCTCTGGGTTACAGGCATGTGTCCTCAAAAGCCTGATTCCAATACGAGCATAGGGGTTTTCCTGAGGCACCCATCAGAACTCATCTCGTCTCCACAAGTAAACCTGTGCATGGGAGCCATGTCCAAAGCTTAGGAAAGTACTTCAGGTTGCCCGTGCCACCGCCCCATTCCAAGGCCCTCATGGACACAAAAACACATTAGGACACATCCTCAGGAAAGTCCATTTCAACTCAGCCACCGAGGTTGCTCCCGCAGAGCCATCAGATCTAAACTGTCTTGTTGCTAGGAGACAATTGGAATGCGAGGCGGGCTTCCCAGGCATCCATCCGCGAACGGTGCTCTGGAGTCATTCCATATGGGATGTCCTGGAGCTGTCCAACAGGTCTCAATTGTCCGGAAGAAGGAATCCTGGAAGGGGGCATCCCACAACTCCCAACGTGGGAAAACCTCAATGGTCTCGAGATTCCGCTCCCTTCATGAAGCGGCCGTCATGCTCAGAAACTCCCACCTGAGCCAACGTCTGATCCTCGCCCTGACTTCAGAAGCATGAGATATTGGTTCAGATCTGCAGGGGGTACCTGCCGTGCCCTCGCCCTGAAACCCAAGTCTAGCTTGTCTTCTCAGACTTCCATCCTCACACTCCTGGCCCCAAGCCCTCAAGTTTGGCAATTCCGGACCCACAATGCAGCACTCTGCCTGCCCTCTAGAGAAAAAAAAGATTGCCTCATGAGCTTCCCAGGCACCTTAAATGATGGTAAACCTACACAGCACTCGACTTTACCCAAATTATATAGTCTAACCTGGGCACTAATGCACTGTTGAACACATCCTGAGCCCGGACCTCCTGACCAACACCCAGAAAGCTGACCGCACACTGAGCACATAAAACCCGCCATGGCCTTAGGTCATCATCTCTTCCCTACCTCAGTTTTCAGGCTTCAGAACCGAGACCTTATCTCCAATCACTGCCCAGGGGTGAGTCTGATGCAGAAATCAGAACTCCTCCTTACCCATGGCAAGAACCCTTGTGGTTGGCACGTTGTCCAACGATCAGTGTAGGAGAAACCCTGAGGCCCCGCCCATTCTTGAGTGCGACGAGGGCATACACACGCATTGTGACCCTCAGCATGAGTCCTGTCCTCTAGTAAGTCCTCTCAGTGGCTGGACCATTAGATGTCATAATGGGCTTGACATGTCCCTAGGCCCCAAATTTAACCAGATTTCTGATTGTCCAGTCGCCCCTCCTAGGGCTCTACTCTGAAATCCCTCATTTGGTGGGACACCTGAGGTTAAAAAAGAAAACAACAACAACAGCAAAATAAAACGGACTTCTTCCAGCCCACAGAATGAACCCAAACTCTTTGGACGGGGCCAAACCACCAGAGAGTAAGACTCGTCCATTTCCCATGAAGTCACCCAGAAATTCCACGACCATGAGTGACACGATATCCCGAGACAAAAACTTGAGCAGGAGCCTCACACTCGCCCTTCTTTCAAATCCCGAAAAGTTCTCCTCATGGTCTGTAGATCAGTCCTGCCATACCTATGACCTGAAACATAAGCCGAGTTTGTGTTTTCAGACAACTGTCCAAAAAGGGCTGGACTACACAACCTACAGGCTCAGGCCCCTGGAGCCAAACCTGAGGACTGTACTTGCCCTCTCCAAGGGAAGTGTGTGTGCCCATTCCAATGGCCACAATTCTTCTAATAGGATAAACCTCCAAAGTCCCTGATATATCTCAATAGTGGTAGCTTCCCAGGAAAAAGAGGGGCAATCTGAGCCCAAATGAGCCCCTACCTGCACTCAGACCCATAGACAGATGTCCTCAGAGGTAAAAAGGAAAGAACAGGCCCCTAGGCACTAATCAGATCCATTGCTTTGGTTTCCAGGCATCTCTCCTCAGAGGCCTGGATTTCAAAAGCAGCATATAGCTGTTTCTTGTTTCACCCATCAGAAAACATCTCATCTACACATGGGAAACTTGCACGTTGGAGCTGTGTCAAAGCCTCTGTTTAGGAGAACCCTTTAGGGCCCCAGAGCCACCGCTTCATTCCAAGGTCTCCATAGACACAAAAGCACATTCGGACCAATCCCCAGGGGTATGCATTTCAACTCAGCATCCTCGGTAGCTCCCCACAGATCAAGGAGATCTAAACTGTCTTGTTGCTAGGAGACAATTGGAATGCGAGGTGGGCTACCCAGCCATCCATCCTTAGAACCCTGCTCAGAATCATTGGCCTGGAGCCAAACAACAGGTCTCAATTGTCCTGCCGAAGACTCTCTGCAGTTTGGAGCTTCTCACAACTCCCATCATGGGAAAACCCCCATGGCCTCGTGATGCCCCCCCATTCATGAAGGGGCCATCAGGGACAGAAACTCCAACCTGAGCGATCGTCTGATCCTCGCCCTGACTTCAGATGCACGAGATCTCGATTCAGGTCTGTAGATTGTGCCTGCCATGGCCTCACCCAGAAACCTAAGCCTAGCTTGTGTTCTCAGACTTTTGTCGTCAGACTACTGGCCCACAAGGCCTCCAGTTTGGCAATCCAGAACTACAATGCAGCACTCTGCCTGCCCTCCAGATAAAAAACGTTGTCCTCTGGGGCTACCCAGTAACCCCAAATGAGGATCAACCTGCACCGACCTTGGCTGTACCCCAAATACATAGGCTGACCAGGGCACTAATGCCCTTTCTGACACAGCCTGAGCCTGGACCCCCTGGCCCCTCCCAGACAGCTGGCCGCACACTGAGCACATCGAGCCGCCATGGCCTTAGGTCGTCATCTCTTCCCAACCTCGGTTTTCAGGTTTCAGAACCTAGACCTTATCTCCAATCACTGTCCATGTTGAAGGTGATGCAGAAATCAGAACTCCTTCCCCATGGCAAGAAACCTTGTGGTTGGCATGTTGTCCAACGTTCAGTGTCGTGGAAACCAGTGTGTCCCATGAGGCCCCGCCCATGCTCGCGGGCCACCTTGGTCACAAACACACATTGTGACCCTCAGGCTGAGCCCAGTCCTCAAGTAAGGCCACTCCGTGGCTGGATGAAGAGATAGCATATTGGGCTTGCCATGCCCCTAGGCCCCAATTTTTAACCATAGTTCGGATTGTCCCTTCAGTCTTCCCCACGGCTTTGCTTTGGAATTCCTCTTTTGGTGGGACACCTGAGGTAACAACACTGAAATGAGTCCTCCCATCCCACAGATTGACGAAAAGCAATTGGGAATCGGGCCAAATCCTCAGAGAGGAAGATTCATCCATGGCCCATGAGGCCTTCCCGACATTCCACGGCCATCTCTGATACAAAATCCAGAGACAAAAGCCTGAGCAATCGCCACAGACTCGCACTTTCTTCATATCCTGTAGAGTTCTTCTCATGGTTTGTAGATCGGGCCTGCCATACCTACGTCCCCAAACCTAAGCTGAGTTTGTGTTTTCAGACTTCTGTCCTCAAAGTCTTGGGCCACACACCCTCCAGGCTGGGCCCCTGGAGCCACACATTAGGACTGTGCCTACCAATCCATGGGAATTCTGCCCATTCCATGGTCCAAAATCGTCCAAATTAGGAGAAACCTCCAACGACCCTTAGGCCATCCCAATAGTGTGGGTCACCCGGAACAAACAAGGGGTGTCTGACACCAGCTGATAATCGACCTCCACTCATACCATAGATGGATGTCCCCAGAGAAGAAGATTGAACCAGACAGGACCCTAGGCCATAATAGGATCCATTGCTCTGGGTTACAGGCATGTGTCCTCAAAAGCCTGATTCCAATACGAGCATAGGGGTTTTCCTGAGGCACCCATCAGAACTCATCTCGTCTCCACAAGTAAACCTGTGCATGGGAGCCATGTCCAAAGCTTAGGAAAGTACTTCAGGTTGCCGGTGCCACCGCCCCATTCCAAGGCCCTCATGGACACAAAAACACATTAGGACACATCCTCAGGAAAGTCCATTTCAACTCAGCCACCGAGGTTGCTCCCGCAGAGCCATCAGATCTAAACTGTCTTGTTGCTAGGAGACAATTGGAATGCGAGGCGGGCTTCCCAGGCATCCATCCGCGAACGGTGCTCTGGAGTCATTCCATATGGGATGTCCTGGAGCTGTCCAACAGGTCTCAATTGTCCGGAAGCAGGAATCCTGGAAAAGGGCATCCCACAACTCCCAACGTGGGAAAACCTGAATGGTCTCGAGATTCCGCTCCCTTCATGAAGCGGCCGTCATGCTCAGAAACTCCCACCTGAGCCAACGTCTGATCCTCGCCCTGACTTCAGATGCATGAGATATTGGTTCAGATCTGCAGGGGGTACCTGCCGTGCCCTCGCCCTGAAACCCAAGTCTAGCTTGTCTTCTCAGACTTCCATCCACACACTCCTGGCCCCAAAGCCCTCAAGTTTGGCAATTCCGGACCCACAATGCAGCACTCTGCCTGCCCTCTAGAGAAAAAAATGATTGCCTCATGAGCTTCCCAGGCACCTTAAATGAGGGTAAACCTACACAGCACTCGACTTTACCCAAATTATATAGTCTAACCTGGGCACTAATGCACTGTCAACACATCCTGAGCCCGGACCTCCTGACCAACACCCAGAAAGCTGACCGCACACTGAGCACATAAAACCCGCCATGGCCTTAGGTCATCATCTCTTCCCTACCTCAGTTTTCAGGCTTCAGAACCGAGACCTTATGTCCAATCACTGCCCAGGGGTGAGTCTGATGCAGAAATCAGAACTCCTCCTTACCCATGGCAAGAACCCTTGTGGTTGGCACGTTGTCCAACGATCAGTGTAGGAGAAACCCTGAGGCCCCGCCCATTCTTGAGTGCGACGAGGGCATACACACGCATTGTGACCCTCAGCATGAGTCCTGTCCTCTAGTAAGTCCTCTCAGTGGCTGGACCATTAGATGTCATAATGGGCTTGACATGTCCCTAGGCCCCAATTTTTAACCAGATTTCTGATTGTCCAGTCGCCCCTCCTAGGGCTCTACTCTGAAATCCCTCATTTGGTGGGACACCTGAGGTTAAAAAAGAAAACAACAACAACAACAACAACAAAATAAAACGGACTTCTTCCAGCCCACAGAATGAACCCAAACTCTTTGGACGGGGCCAAACCACCAGAGAGTAAGACTCGTCCATTTCCCGTGAAGTCACCCAGAAATTCCACGACCATGAGTGACACGATATCCCGAGAAAAAAACTTGAGCAGGAGCCTCACACTCGCCCTTCTTTCAAATCCCGAAAAGTTCTCCTCATGGTCTGTAGATCAGTCCTGCCATACCTATGACCTGAAACATAAGCCGAGTTTGTGTTTTCAGACAACTGTCCAAAAAGGGCTGGACTACACAACCTACAGGCTCAGGCCCCTGGAGCCAAACCTGAGGACTGTACTTGCCCTCTCCAAGGGAATTGTGTGTGCCCATTCCAATGGCCACAACCCTTCTAATAGGATAAACCTCCAAAGTCCCTGATATATCTCAATAGTGGTAGCTTCCCAGGAAAAACAGGGGCAATCTGAGCCCAAATGAGCCCCTACCTGCACTCAGACCCATAGACAGATGTCCTCAGAGGTAAAAAGGAAAGAACAGGCCCCTAGGCACTAATCAGATCCATTGCTTTGGTTTCCAGGCATCTCTCCTCAGAGGCCTGGATTTCAAAAGCAGGATATAGCTGTTTCTTGTTTCACCCATCAGAAAACATCTCATCTACACATGGGAAACTTGCACGTTGGAGCTGTGTCAAAGCCTCTGTTTAGGAGAACCCTTTAGGGCCCCAGAGCCACCGCTTCATTCCAAGGTCTCCATAGACACAAAAGCACATTCGGACCCATCCCCAGGAGTGTGCATTTCAACTCAGCATCCTCGGTAGCTCCCCACAGATCCAGGAGATCTAAACTGTCTTGTTGCTAGGAGACAATTGGAATGCGAGGTGGGCTACCCAGCCATCCATCCTTAGAACCCTGCTCAGAATCATTGGCGTGGAGCCAAACAACAGGTCTCAATTGTCCTGCCGAAGACTCTCTGCAGTTTGGAGCTTCTCACAACTCCCATCATGGGAAAACCCCCATGGCCTCGTGATGCCCCCCCATTCATGAAGGGGCCATCAGGGACAGAAACTCCAACCTGAGCGATCGTCTGATCCTCGCCCTGACTTCAGATGCACGAGATCTCGATTCAGGTCTGTAGATTGTGCCTGCCATGGCCTCACCCAGAAACCTAAGCCTAGCTTGTGTTCTCAGACTTTTGTCGTCAGACTACTGGCCCACAAGGCCTCCAGTTTGGCAATCCAGAACTACAATGCAGCACTCTGCCTGCCCCCCAGATAAAAAACGTTGTCCTCTGGGGCTACCCAGTAACCCCAAATGAGGATCTACCTGCACCGACCTTGGCTGTACCCCAAATACATAGGCTGACCAGGGCACTAATGCCCTTTCTGACACAGCCTGAGCCTGGACCCCCTGGCCCCTCCCAGACAGCTGGCCGCACACTGAGCACATCGAGCCGCCATGGCCTTAGGTCGTCATCTCTTCCCAACCTCGGTTTTCAGGTTTCAGAACCTAGACCTTATCTCCAATCACTGTCCATGTTGAAGGTGATGCAGAAATCAGAACTCCTTCCCCATGGCAAGAAACCTTGTGGTTGGCATGTTGTCCAACGTTCAGTGTCGTGGAAACCAGTGTGTCCCATGAGGCCCCGCCCATGCTCGCGGGCCACCTTGGTCACAAACACACATTGTGACCCTCAGGCTGAGCCCAGTCCTCAAGTAAGGCCACTCAGTGGCTGGATGAAGAGATAGCATATTGGGCTTGCCATGCCCCTAGGCCCCAATTTTTCACCATAGTTCGGATTGTCCCTTCAGTCTTCCCCACGGCTTTGCTTTGGAATTCCTCTTTTGGTGGGACACCTGAGGTAACAGAACTGAAATGAGTCCTCCCATCCCACAGATTGACGAAAAGCAATTGGGAATCGGGCCAAATCCTCAGAGAGGAAGATTCGTCCATGGCCCATGAGGCCTCCCCGACATTCCACGGCCATCACTGATACAAAATCCAGAGACAAAAGCCTGAGCAATCGCCACAGACTCGCACTTTCTTCATATCCTGTAGAGTTCTTCTCATGGTTTGTAGATCGGGCCTGCCATACCTACGTCCCCAAACCTAAGCTGAGTTTGTGTTTTCAGACTTCTGTCCTCAAAGTCTTGGGCCACACACCCTCCAGGCTGGGCCCCTGGAGCCACACATTAGGACTGTGCCTACCAATCCATGGGAATTCTGCCCATTCCATGGTCCAAAATCGTACAAATTAGGAGAAACCTCCAACGACCCTTAGGCCATCCCAATAGTGTGGGTCACCCGGAACAAACAAGGGGTGTCTGACACCAGCTGATAATCGACCTCCACTCATACCATAGATGGATGTCCCCAGAGAAGAAGATTGAACCAGACAGGACCCTAGGCCATAATAGGATCCATTGCTATGGGTTACAGGCATGTGTCCTCAAAAGCCTGATTCCAATACGAGCATAGGGGTTTTCCTGAGGCACCCATCAGAACTCATCTCGTCTCCACAAGTAAACCTGTGCATGGGAGCCATGTCCAAAGCTTAGGAAAGTACTTCAGGTTGCCCGTGCCACCGCCCCATTCCAAGGCCCTCATGGACACAAAAACACATTAGGACACATCCTCAGGAAAGTCCATTTCAACTCAGCCACCGAGGTTGCTCCCGCAGAGCCATCAGATCTAAACTGTCTTGTTGCTAGGAGACAATTGGAATGCGAGGCGGGCTTCCCAGGCATCCATCCGCGAACGGTGCTCTGGAGTCATTCCATATGGGATGTCCTGGAGCTGTCCAACAGGTCTCAATTGTCCGGAAGAAGGAATCCTGGAAGGGGGCATCCCACAACTCCCAACGTGGGAAAACCTCAATGGTCTCGAGATTCCGCTCCCTTCATGAAGCGGCCGTCATGCTCAGAAACTCCCACCTGAGCCAACGTCTGATCCTCGCCCTGACTTCAGATGCATGAGATATTGGTTCAGATCTGCAGGGGGTACCTGCCGTGCCCTCGCCCTGAAACCCAAGTCTAGCTTGTCTTCTCAGACTTCCATCCACACACTCCTGGTCCAAAGCCCTCAAGTTTGGCAATTCCGGACCCACAATGCAGCACTCTGCCTGCCCTCTAGAGAAAAAAATGATTGCCTCATGAGCTTCCCAGGCACCTTAAATGAGGGTAAACCTACACAGCACTCGACTTTACCCAAATTATATAGTCTAACCTGGGCACTAATGCACTGTCGAACACATCCTGAGCCCGGACCTCCTGACCAACACCCAGAAAGCTGACCGCACACTGAGCACATAAAACCCGCCATGGCCTTAGGTCATCATCTCTTCCCTACCTCAGTTTTCAGGCTTCAGAACCGAGACCTTATGTCCAATCACTGCCCAGGGGTGAGTCTGATGCAGAAATCAGAACTCCTCCTTACCCATGGCAAGAACCCTTGTGGTTGGCACGTTGTCCAACGATCAGTGTAGGAGAAACCCTGAGGCCCCGCCCATTCTTGAGTGCGACGAGGGCATACACACGCATTGTGACCCTCAGCATGAGTCCTGTCCTCTAGTAAGTCCTCTCAGTGGCTGGACCATTAGATGTCATAATGGGCTTGACATGTCCCTAGGCCCCAATTTTTAACCAGATTTCTGATTGTCCAGTCGCCCCTCCTAGGGCTCTACTCTGAAATCCCTCATTTGGTGGGACACCTGAGGTTAAAAAAGAAAACAACAACAACAACAAAATAAAACGGACTTCTTCCAGCCCACAGAATGAACCCAAACTCTTTGGACGGGGCCAAACCACCAGAGAGTAAGACTCGTCCATTTCCCATGAAGTCACCCAGAAATTCCACGACCATGAGTGACACGATATCCCGAGACAAAAACTTGAGCAGGAGCCTCACACTCGCCCTTCTTTCAAATCCCGAAAAGTTCTCCTCATGGTCTGTAGATCAGTCCTGCCATACCTATGACCTGAAACATAAGCCGAGTTTGTGTTTTCAGACAACTGTCCAAAAAGGGCTGGACTACACAACCTACAGGCTCAGGCCCCTGGAGCCAAACCTGAGGACTGTACTTGCCCTCTCCAAGGGAATTGTGTGTGCCCATTCCAATGGCCACAACCCTTCTAATAGGATAAACCTCCAAAGTCCCTGATATATCTCAATAGTGGTAGCTTCCCAGGAAAAACAGGGGCAATCTGAGCCCAAATGAGCCCCTACCTGCACTCAGACCCATAGACAGATGTCCTCAGAGGTAAAAAGGAAAGAACAGGCCCCTAGGCACTAATCAGATCCATTGCTTTGGTTTCCAGGCATCTCTCCTCAGAGGCCTGGAATTCAAAAGCAGGATATAGCTGTTTCTTGTTTCACCCATCAGAAAACATCTCATCTACACATGGGAAACTTGCACGTTGGAGCTGTGTCAAAGCCTCTGTTTAGGAGAACCCTTTAGGGCCCCAGAGCCACCGCTTCATTCCAAGGTCTCCATAGACACAAAAGCACATTCGGACCCATCCCCAGGGGTGTGCATTTCAACTCAGCATCCTCGGTAGCTCCCCACAGATCCAGGAGATCTAAACTGTCTTGTTGCTAGGAGACAATTGGAATGCGAGGTGGGCTACCCAGCCATCCATCCTTAGAACCCTGCTCAGAATCATTGGCGTGGAGCCAAACAACAGGTCTCAATTGTCCTGCCGAAGACTCTCTGCAGTTTGGAGCTTCTCACAACTCCCATCATGGGAAAACCCCCATGGCCTCGTGATGCCCCCCCATTCATGAAGGGGCCATCAGGGACAGAAACTCCAACCTGAGCGATCGTCTGAACCTCGCCCTGACTTCAGATGCACGAGATCTCGATTCAGGTCTGTAGATTGTGCCTGCCATGGCCTCACCCAGAAACCTAAGCCTAGCTTGTGTTCTCAGACTTTTGTCGTCAGACTACTGGCCCACAAGGCCTCCAGTTTGGCAATCCAGACCTACAATGCAGCACTCTGCCTCCCTTCCAGATAAAAAACATTGTCCTCTGGGGCTACCCAGTAACCCCAAATGAGGATCAACCTGCACCGACCTTGGCTGTACCCCAAATACATAGGTTGACCAGGGCACTAATGCCCTTTCTGACACAGCCTGAGCCTGGACCCCCTGGCCCCTCCCAGACAGCTGGCCGCACACTGAGCACATCGAGCCGCCATGGCCTTAGGTCGTCATCTCTTCCCAACCTCGGTTTTCAGGTTTCAGAACCTAGACCTTATCTCCAATCACTGTCCATGTTGAAGGTGATGCAGAAATCAGAACTCCTTCCCCATGGCAAGAAACCTTGTGGTTGGCATGTTGTCCAACGTTCAGTGTCGTTGAAACCAGTGTGCCCCATGAGGCCCCGCCCATGCTCGCGGGCCACCTTGGTCACAAACACACATTGTGACCCTCAGGCTGAGCCCAGTCCTCAAGTAAGGCCACTCAGTGGCTGGATGAAGAGATAGCATATTGGGCTTGCCATGCCCCTAGGCCCCAATTTTTCACCATAGTTCGGATTGTCCCTTCAGTCTTCCCCACCGCTTTGCTTTGGAATTCCTCTTTTGGTGGGACACCTGAGGTAACAAAACTGAAATGAGTCCTCCCATCCCACAGATTGACGAAAAGCAATTGGGAATCGGGCCAAATCCTCAGAGAGGAAGATTCGTCCATGGCCCATGAGGCCTCCCCGACATTCCACGGCCATCACTGATACAAAATCCAGAGACAAAAGCCTGAGCAATCGCCACAGACTCGCACTTTCTTCATATCCTGTAGAGTTCTTCTCATGGTTTGTAGATCGGGCCTGCCATACCTACGTCCCCAAACCTAAGCTGAGTTTGTGTTTTCAGACTTCTGTCCTCAATGTCTTGGGCCACACACCCTCCAGGCTGGGCCCCTGGAGCCACACATTAGGACTGTGCCTACCAATCCATGGGAATTCTGCCCATTCCATGGTCCAAAATCGTACAAATTAGGAGAAACCTCCAACGACCCTTAGGCCATCCCAATAGTGTGGGTCACCCGGAACAAACAAGGGGTGTCTGACACCAGCTGATAATCGACCTCCACTCATACCATAGATGGATGTCCCCAGAGAAGAAGATTGAACCAGACAGGACCCTAGGCCATAATAGGATCCATTGCTCTGGGTTACAGGCATGTGTCCTCAAAAGCCTGATTCCAATACGAGCATAGGTGTTTTCCTGAGGCACCCATCAGAACTCATCTCGTCTCCACAAGTAAACCTGTGCATGGGAGCCATGTCCAAAGCTTAGGAAAGTACTTCAGGTTGCCGGTGCCACCGCCCCATTCCAAGGCCCTCATGGACACAAAAACACATTAGGACACATCCTCAGGAAAGTCCATTTCAACTCAGCCACCGAGGTTGCTCCCGCAGAGCCATCAGATCTAAACTGTCTTGTTGCTAGGAGACAATTGGAATGCGAGGCGGGCTTCCCAGGCATCCATCCGCGAACGGTGCTCTGGAGTCATTCCATATGGGATGTCCTGGAGCTGTCCAACAGGTCTCAATTGTCCGGAAGAAGGAATCCTGGAAGGGGGCATCCCACAACTCCCAACGTGGGAAAACCTCAATGGTCTCGAGATTCCGCTCCCTTCATGAAGCGGCCGTCATGCTCAGAAACTCCCACCTGAGCCAACGTCTGATCCTCGCCCTGACTTCAGATGCATGAGATATTGGTTCAGATCTGCAGGGGGTACCTGCCGTGCCCTCGCCCTGAAACCCAAGTCTAGCTTGTCTTCTCAGACTTCCATCCACACACTCCTGGCCCCAAAGCCCTCAAGTTTGGCAATTCCGGACCCACAATGCAGCACTCTGCCTGCCCTCTAGAGAAAAAAATGATTGCCTCATGAGCTTCCCAGGCACCTTAAATGAGGGTAAACCTACACAGCACTCGACTTTACCCAAATTATATAGTCTAACCTGGGCACTAATGCACTGTCGAACACATCCTGAGCCCGGACCTCCTGACCAACACCCAGAAAGCTGACCGCACACTGAGCACATAAAACCCGCCATGGCCTTAGGTCATCATCTCTTCCCTACCTCAGTTTTCAGGCTTCAGAACCGAGACCTTATGTCCAATCACTGCCCAGGGGTGAGTCTGATGCTGAAATCAGAACTCCTCCTTACGCATGGCAAGAACCCTTGTGGTTGGCACGTTGTCCAACGATCAGTGTAGGAGAAACCCTGAGGCCCCGCCCATTCTTGAGTGCGACGAGGGCATACACACGCATTGTGACCCTCAGCATGAGTCCTGTCCTCTAGTAAGTCCTCTCAGTGGCTGGACCATTAGATGTCATAATGGGCTTGACATGTCCCTAGGCCCCAATTTTTAACCAGATTTCTGATTGTCCAGTCGCCCCTCCTAGGGCTCTACTCTGAAATCCCTCATTTGGTGGGACACCTGAGGTTAAAAAAGAAAACAACAACAACAACAACAACAAAATAAAACGGACTTCTTCCAGCCCACAGAATGAACCCAAACTCTTTGGACGGGGCCAAACCACCAGAGAGTAAGACTCGTCCATTTCCCATGAAGTCACCCAGAAATTCCACGACCATGAGTGACACGATATCCCGAGACAAAAACTTGAGCAGGAGCCTCACACTCGCCCTTCTTTCAAATCCCGAAAAGTTCTCCTCATGGTCTGTAGATCAGTCCTGCCATACCTATGACCTGAAACATAAGCCGAGTTTGTGTTTTCAGACAACTGTCCAAAAAGGGCTGGACGACACAACCTACAGGCTCAGGCCCCTGGAGCCAAACCTGAGGACTGTACTTGCCCTCTCCAAGGGAATTGTGTGTGCCCATTCCAATGGCCACAACCCTTCTAATAGGATAAACCTCCAAAGTCCCTGATATATCTCAATAGTGGTAGCTTCCCAGGAAAAAGAGGGGCAATCTGAGCCCAAATGAGCCCCTACCTGCACTCAGACCCATAGACAGATGTCCTCAGAGGTAAAAAGGAAAGAACAGGCCCCTAGGCACTAATCAGATCCATTGCTTTGGTTTCCAGGCATCTCTCCTCAGAGGCCTGGATTTCAAAAGCAGCATATAGCTGTTTCTTGTTTCACCCATCAGAAAACATCTCATCTACACATGGGAAACTTGCACGTTGGAGCTGTGTCAAAGCCTCTGTTTAGGAGAACCCTTTAGGGCCCCAGAGCCACCGCTTCATTCCAAGGTCTCCATAGACACAAAAGCACATTCGGACCCATCCCCAGGAGTGTGCATTTCAACTCAGCATCCTCGGTAGCTCCCCACAGATCCAGGAGATCTAAACTGTCTTGTTGCTAGGAGACAATTGGAATGCGAGGTGGGCTACCCAGCCATCCATCCTTAGAACCCTGCTCAGAATCATTGGCCTGGAGCCAAACAACAGGTCTCAATTGTCCTGCCGAAGACTCTCTGCAGTTTGGAGCTTCTCACAACTCCCATCATGGGAAAACCCCCATGGCCTCGTGATGCCCCCCCATTCATGAAGGGGCCATCAGGGACAGAAACTCCAACCTGAGCGATCGTCTGATCCTCGCCCTGACTTCAGATGCACGAGATCTCGATTCAGGTCTGTAGATTGTGCCTGCCATGGCCTCACCCAGAAACCTAAGCCTAGCTTGTGTTCTCAGACTTTTGTCGTCAGACTACTGGCCCACAAGGCCTCCAGTTTGGCAATCCAGAACTACAATGCAGCACTCTGCCTGCCCTCCAGATAAAAAACGTTGTCCTCTGGGGCTACCCAGTAACCCCAAATGAGGATCTACCTGCACCGACCTTGGCTGTACCCCAAATACATAGGCTGACCAGGGCACTAATGCCCTTTCTGACACAGCCTGAGCCTGGACCCCCTGGCCCCTCCCAGACAGCTGGCCGCACACTGAGCACATCCAGCCGCCATGGCCTTAGGTCGTCATCTCTTCCCAACCTCGGTTTTCAGGTTTCAGAACCTAGACCTTATCTCCAATCACTGTCCATGTTGAAGGTGATGCAGAAATCAGAACTCCTTCCCCATGGCAAGAAACCTTGTGGTTGGCATGTTGTCCAACGTTCAGTGTCGTGGAAACCAGTGTGTCCCATGAGGCCCCGCCCATGCTCGCGGGCCACCTTGGTCACAAACACACATTGTGACCCTCAGGCTGAGCCCAGTCCTCAAGTAAGGCCACTCAGTGGCTGGATGAAGAGATAGCATATTGGGCTTGCCATGCCCCTAGGCCCCAATTTTTCACCATAGTTCGGATTGTCCCTTCAGTCTTCCCCACGGCTTTGCTTTGGAATTCCTCTTTTGGTGGGACACCTGAGGTAACAGAACTGAAATGAGTCCTCCCATCCCACAGATTGACGAAAAGCAATTGGGAATCAGGCCAAATCCTCAGAGAGGAAGATTCGTCCATGGCCCATGAGGCCTCCCCGACATTCCACGGCCATCACTGATACAAAATCCAGAGACAAAAGCCTGAGCAATCGCCACAGACTCGCACTTTCTTCATATCCTGTAGAGTTCTTCTCATGGTTTGTAGATCGGGCCTGCCATACCTACGTCCCCAAACCTAAGCTGAGTTTGTGTTTTCAGACTTCTGTCCTCAAAGTCTTGGGCCACACACCCTCCAGGCTGGGCCCCTGGAGCCACACATTAGGACTGTGCCTACCAATCCATGGGAATTCTGCCCATTCCATGGTCCAAAATCGTACAAATTAGGAGAAACCTCCAACGACCCTTAGGCCATCCCAATAGTGTGGGTCACCCGGAACAAACAAGGGGTGTCTGACACCAGCTGATAATCGACCTCCACTCATACCATAGATGGATGTCCCCAGAGAAGAAGATTGAACCAGACAGGACCCTAGGCCATAATAGGATCCATTGCTCTGGGTTACAGGCATGTGCCCTCAAAAGCCTGATTCCAATACGAGCATAGGGGTTTTCCTGAGGCACCCATCAGAACTCATCTCGTCTCCACAAGTAAACCTGTGCATGGGAGCCATGTCCAAAGCTTAGGAAAGTACTTCAGGTTGCCGGTGCCACCGCCCCATTCCAAGGCCCTCATGGACACAAAAACACATTAGGACACATCCTCAGGAAAGTCCATTTCAACTCAGCCACCGAGGTTGCTCCCGCAGAGCCATCAGATCTAAACTGTCTTGTTGCTAGGAGACAATTGGAATGCGAGGCGGGCTTCTCAGGCATCCATCCGCGAACGGTGCTCTGGAGTCATTCCATATGGGATGTCCTGGAGCTGTCCAACAGGTCTCAATTGTCCGGAAGAAGGAATCCTGGAAGGGGGCATCCCACAACTCCCAACGTGGGAAAACCTCAATGGTCTCGAGATTCCGCTCCCTTCATGAAGCGGCCGTCATGCTCAGAAACTCCCACCTGAGCCAACGTCTGATCCTCGCCCTGACTTCAGATGCATGAGATATTGGTTCAGATCTGCAGGGGGTACCTGCCGTGCCCTCGCCCTGAAACCCAAGTCTAGCTTGTCTTCTCAGACTTCCATCCACACACTCCTGGCCCCAAAGCCCTCAAGTTTGGCAATTCCGGACCCACAATGCAGCACTCTGCCTGCCCTCTAGAGAAAAAAATGATTGCCTCATGAGCTTCCCAGGCACCTTAAATGAGGGTAAACCTACACAGCACTCGACTTTACCCAAATTATATAGTCTAACCTGGGCACTAATGCACTGTCAACACATCCTGAGCCCGGACCTCCTGACCAACACCCAGAAAGCTGACCGCACACTGAGCACATAAAACCCGCCATGGCCTTAGGTCATCATCTCTTCCCTACCTCAGTTTTCAGGCTTCAGAACCGAGACCTTATGTCCAATCACTGCCCAGGGGTGAGTCTGATGCAGAAATCAGAACTCCTCCTTACCCATGGCAAGAACCCTTGTGGTTGGCACGTTGTCCAACGATCAGTGTAGGAGAAACCCTGAGGCCCCGCCCATTCTTGAGTGCGACGAGGGCATACACACGCATTGTGACCCTCAGCATGAGTCCTGTCCTCTAGTAAGTCCTCTCAGTGGCTGGACCATTAGATGTCATAATGGGCTTGACATGTCCCTAGGCCCCAATTTTTAACCAGATTTCTGATTGTCCAGTCGCCCCTCCTAGGGCTCTACTCTGAAATCCCTCATTTGGTGGGACACCTGAGGTTAAAAAAGAAAACAACAACAACAACAACAACAAAATAAAACGGACTTCTTCCAGCCCACAGAATGAACCCAAACTCTTTGGACGGGGCCAAACCACCAGAGAGTAAGACTCGTCCATTTCCCATGAAGTCACCCAGAAATTCCACGACCATGAGTGACACGATATCCCGAGACAAAAACTTGAGCAGGAGCCTCACACTCGCCCTTCTTTCAAATCCCGAAAAGTTCTCCTCATGGTCTGTAGATCAGTCCTGCCATACCTATGACCTGAAACATAAGCCGAGTTTGTGTTTTCAGACAACTGTCCAAAAAGGGCTGGACGACACAACCTACAGGCTCAGGCCCCTGGAGCCAAACCTGAGGACTGTACTTGCCCTCTCCAAGGGAATTGTGTGTGCCCATTCCAATGGCCACAACCCTTCTAATAGGATAAACCTCCAAAGTCCCTGATATATCTCAATAGTGGTAGCTTCCCAGGAAAAAGAGGGGCAATCTGAGCCCAAATGAGCCCCTACCTGCACTCAGACCCATAGACAGATGTCCTCAGAGGTAAAAAGGAAAGAACAGGCCCCTAGGCACTAATCAGATCCATTGCTTTGGTTTCCAGGCATCTCTCCTCAGAGGCCTGGATTTCAAAAGCAGCATATAGCTGTTTCTTGTTTCACCCATCAGAAAACATCTCATCTACACATGGGAAACTTGCACGTTGGAGCTGTGTCAAAGCCTCTGTTTAGGAGAACCCTTTAGGGCCCCAGAGCCACCGCTTCATTCCAAGGTCTCCATAGACACAAAAGCACATTCGGACCCATCCCCAGGAGTGTGCATTTCAACTCAGCATCCTCGGTAGCTCCCCACAGATCCAGGAGATCTAAACTGTCTTGTTGCTAGGAGACAATTGGAATGCGAGGTGGGCTACCCAGCCATCCATCCTTAGAACCCTGCTCAGAATCATTGGCCTGGAGCCAAACAACAGGTCTCAATTGTCCTGCCGAAGACTCTCTGCAGTTTGGAGCTTCTCACAACTCCCATCATGGGAAAACCCCCATGGCCTCGTGATGCCCCCCCATTCATGAAGGGGCCATCAGGGACAGAAACTCCAACCTGAGCGATCGTCTGATCCTCGCCCTGACTTCAGATGCACGAGATCTCGATTCAGGTCTGTAGATTGTGCCTGCCATGGCCTCACCCAGAAACCTAAGCCTAGCTTGTGTTCTCAGACTTTTGTCGTCAGACTACTGGCCCACAAGGCCTCCAGTTTGGCAATCCAGAACTACAATGCAGCACTCTGCCTGCCCTCCAGATAAAAAACGTTGTCCTCTGGGGCTACCCAGTAACCCCAAATGAGGATCTACCTGCACCGACCTTGGCTGTACCCCAAATACATAGGCTGACCAGGGCACTAATGCCCTTTCTGACACAGCCTGAGCCTGGACCCCCTGGCCCCTCCCAGACAGCTGGCCGCACACTGAGCACATCCAGCCGCCATGGCCTTAGGTCGTCATCTCTTCCCAACCTCGGTTTTCAGGTTTCAGAACCTAGACCTTATCTCCAATCACTGTCCATGTTGAAGGTGATGCAGAAATCAGAACTCCTTCCCCATGGCAAGAAACCTTGTGGTTGGCATGTTGTCCAACGTTCAGTGTCGTGGAAACCAGTGTGCCCCATGAGGCCCCGCCCATGCTCGCGGGCCACCTTGGTCACAAACACACATTGTGACCCTCAGGCTGAGCCCAGTCCTCAAGTAAGGCCACTCAGTGGCTGGATGAAGAGATAGCATATTGGGCTTGCCATGCCCCTAGGCCCCAATTTTTCACCATAGTTCGGATTGTCCCTTCAGTCTTCCCCACGGCTTTGCTTTGGAATTCCTCTTTTGGTGGGACACCTGAGGTAACAGAACTGAAATGAGTCCTCCCATCCCACAGATTGACGAAAAGCAATTGGGAATCGGGCCAAATCCTCAGAGAGGAAGATTCGTCCATGGCCCATGAGGCCTCCCCGACATTCCACGGCCATCACTGATACAAAATCCAGAGACAAAAGCCTGAGCAATCGCCACAGACTCGCACTTTCTTCATATCCTGTAGAGTTCTTCTCATGGTTTGTAGATCGGGCCTGCCATACCTACGTCCCCAAACCTAAGCTGAGTTTGTGTTTTCAGACTTCTGTCCTCAATGTCTTGGGCCACACACCCTCCAGGCTGGGCCCCTGGAGCCACACATTAGGACTGTGCCTACCAATCCATGGGAATTCTGCCCATTCCATGGTCCAAAATCGTACAAATTAGGAGAAACCTCCAACGACCCTTAGGCCATCCCAATAGTGTGGGTCACCCGGAACAAACAAGGGGTGTCTGACACCAGCTGATAATCGACCTCCACTCATACCATAGATGGATGTCCCCAGAGAAGAAGATTGAACCAGACAGGACCCTAGGCCATAATAGGATCCATTGCTCTGGGTTACAGGCATGTGTCCTCAAAAGCCTGATTCCAATACGAGCATAGGTGTTTTCCTGAGGCACCCATCAGAACTCATCTCGTCTCCACAAGTAAACCTGTGCATGGGAGCCATGTCCAAAGCTTAGGAAAGTACTTCAGGTTGCCGGTGCCACCGCCCCATTCCAAGGCCCTCATGGACACAAAAACACATTAGGACACATCCTCAGGAAAGTCCATTTCAACTCAGCCACCGAGGTTGCTCCCGCAGAGCCATCAGATCTAAACTGTCTTGTTGCTAGGACACAATTGGAATGCGAGGCGGGCTTCCCAGGCATCCATCCGCGAACGGTGCTCTGGAGTCATTCCATATGGGATGTCCTGGAGCTGTCCAACAGGTCTCAATTGTCCGGAAGAAGGAATCCTGGAAGGGGGCATCCCACAACTCCCAACGTGGGAAAACCTCAATGGTCTCGAGATTCCGCTCCCTTCATGAAGCGGCCGTCATGCTCAGAAACTCCCACCTGAGCCAACGTCTGATCCTCGCCCTGACTTCAGATGCATGAGATATTGGTTCAGATCTGCAGGGGGTACCTGCCGTGCCCTCGCCCTGAAACCCAAGTCTAGCTTGTCTTCTCAGACTTCCATCCACACACTCCTGGCCCCAAAGCCCTCAAGTTTGGCAATTCCGGACCCACAATGCAGCACTCTGCCTGCCCTCTAGAGAAAAAAATGATTGCCTCATGAGCTTCCCAGGCACCTTAAATGAGGGTAAACCTACACAGCACTCGACTTTACCCAAATTATATAGTCTAACCTGGGCACTAATGCACTGTCGAACACATCCTGAGCCCGGACCTCCTGACCAACACCCAGAAAGCTGACCGCACACTGAGCACATAAAACCCGCCATGGCCTTAGGTCATCATCTCTTCCCTACCTCAGTTTTCAGGCTTCAGAACCGAGACCTTATGTCCAATCACTGCCCAGGGGTGAGTCTGATGCTGAAATCAGAACTCCTCCTTACGCATGGCAAGAACCCTTGTGGTTGGCACGTTGTCCAACGATCAGTGTAGGAGAAACCCTGAGGCCCCGCCCATTCTTGAGTGCGACGAGGGCATACACACGCATTGTGACCCTCAGCATGAGTCCTGTCCTCTAGTAAGTCCTCTCAGTGGCTGGACCATTAGATGTCATAATGGGCTTGACATGTCCCTAGGCCCCAATTTTTAACCAGATTTCTGATTGTCCAGTCGCCCCTCCTAGGGCTCTACTCTGAAATCCCTCATTTGGTGGGACACCTGAGGTTAAAAAAGAAAACAACAACAACAACAACAACAAAATAAAACGGACTTCTTCCAGCCCACAGAATGAACCCAAACTCTTTGGACGGGGCCAAACCACCAGAGAGTAAGACTCGTCCATTTCCCATGAAGTCACCCAGATATTCCACGACCATGAGTGACACGATATCCCGAGACAAAAACTTGAGCAGGAGCCTCACACTCGCCCTTCTTTCAAATCCCGAAAAGTTCTCCTCATGGTCTGTAGATCAGTCCTGCCATACCTATGACCTGAAACATAAGCCGAGTTTGTGTTTTCAGACAACTGTCCAAAAAGGGCTGGACGACACAACCTACAGGCTCAGGCCCCTGGAGCCAAACCTGAGGACTGTACTTGCCCTCTCCAAGGGAATTGTGTGTGCCCATTCCAATGGCCACAACCCTTCTAATAGGATAAACCTCCAAAGTCCCTGATATATCTCAATAGTGGTAGCTTCCCAGGAAAAAGAGGGGCAATCTGAGCCCAAATGAGCCCCTACCTGCACTCAGACCCATAGACAGATGTCCTCAGAGGTAAAAAGGAAAGAACAGGCCCCTAGGCACTAATCAGATCCATTGCTTTGGTTTCCAGGCATCTCTCCTCAGAGGCCTGGATTTCAAAAGCAGCATATAGCTGTTTCTTGTTTCACCCATCAGAAAACATCTCATCTACACATGGGAAACTTGCACGTTGGAGCTGTGTCAAAGCCTCTGTTTAGGAGAACCCTTTAGGGCCCCAGAGCCACCGCTTCATTCCAAGGTCTCCATAGACACAAAAGCACATTCGGACCCATCCCCAGGAGTGTGCATTTCAACTCAGCATCCTCGGTAGCTCCCCACAGATCCAGGAGATCTAAACTGTCTTGTTGCTAGGAGACAATTGGAATGCGAGGTGGGCTACCCAGCCATCCATCCTTAGAACCCTGCTCAGAATCATTGGCCTGGAGCCAAACAACAGGTCTCAATTGTCCTGCCGAAGACTCTCTGCAGTTTGGAGCTTCTCACAACTCCCATCATGGGAAAACCCCCATGGCCTCGTGATGCCCCCCCATTCATGAAGGGGCCATCAGGGACAGAAACTCCAACCTGAGCGATCGTCTGATCCTCGCCCTGACTTCAGATGCACGAGATCTCGATTCAGGTCTGTAGATTGTGCCTGCCATGGCCTCACCCAGAAACCTAAGCCTAGCTTGTGTTCTCAGACTTTTGTCGTCAGACTACTGGCCCACAAGGCCTCCAGTTTGGCAATCCAGAACTACAATGCAGCACTCTGCCTGCCCTCCAGATAAAAAACGTTGTCCTCTGGGGCTACCCAGTAACCCCAAATGAGGATCTACCTGCACCGACCTTGGCTGTACCCCAAATACATAGGCTGACCAGGGCACTAATGCCCTTTCTGACACAGCCTGAGCCTGGACCCCCTGGCCCCTCCCAGACAGCTGGCCGCACACTGAGCACATCCAGCCGCCATGGCCTTAGGTCGTCATCTCTTCCCAACCTCGGTTTTCAGGTTTCAGAACCTAGACCTTATCTCCAATCACTGTCCATGTTGAAGGTGATGCAGAAATCAGAACTCCTTCCCCATGGCAAGAAACCTTGTGGTTGGCATGTTGTCCAACGTTCAGTGTCGTGGAAACCAGTGTGTCCCATGAGGCCCCGCCCATGCTCGCGGGCCACCTTGGTCACAAACACACATTGTGACCCTCAGGCTGAGCCCAGTCCTCAAGTAAGGCCACTCAGTGGCTGGATGAAAAGATAGCATATTGGGCTTGCCATGCCCCTAGGCCCCAATTTTTCACCATAGTTCGGATTGTCCCTTCAGTCTTCCCCACGGCTTTGCTTTGGAATTCCTCTTTTGGTGAGACACCTGAGGTAACAGAACTGAAATGAGTCCTCCCATCCCACAGATTGACGAAAAGCAATTGGGAATCAGGCCAAATCCTCAGAGAGGAAGATTCGTCCATGGCCCATGAGGCCTCCCCGACATTCCACGGCCATCACTGATACAAAATCCAGAGACAAAAGCCTGAGCAATCGCCACAGACTCGCACTTTCTTCATATCCTGTAGAGTTCTTCTCATGGTTTGTAGATCGGGCCTGCCATACCTACGTCCCCAAACCTAAGCTGAGTTTGTGTTTTCAGACTTCTGTCCTCAAAGTCTTGGGCCACACACCCTCCAGGCTGGGCCCCTGGAGCCACACATTAGGACTGTGCCTACCAATCCATGGGAATTCTGCCCATTCCATGGTCCAAAATCGTACAAATTAGGAGAAACCTCCAACGACCCTTAGGCCATCCCAATAGTGTGGGTCACCCGGAACAAACAAGGGGTGTCTGACACCAGCTGATAATCGACCTCCACTCATACCATAGATGGATGTCCCCAGAGAAGAAGATTGAACCAGACAGGACCCTAGGCCATAATAGGATCCATTGCTATGGGTTACAGGCATGTGTCCTCAAAAGCCTGATTCCAATACGAGCATAGGGGTTTTCCTGAGGCACCCATCAGAACTCATCTCGTCTCCACAAGTAAACCTGTGCATGGGAGCCATGTCCAAAGCTTAGGAAAGTACTTCAGGTTGCCGGTGCCACCGCCCCATTCCAAGGCCCTCATGGACACAAAAACACATTAGGACACATCCTCAGGAAAGTCCATTTCAACTCAGCCACCGAGGTTGCTCCCGCAGAGCCATCAGATCTAAACTGTCTTGTTGCTAGGAGACAATTGGAATGCGAGGCGGGCTTCTCAGGCATCCATCCGCGAACGGTGCTCTGGAGTCATTCCATATGGGATGTCCTGGAGCTGTCCAACAGGTCTCAATTGTCCGGAAGAAGGAATCCTGGAAGGGGGCATCCCACAACTCCCAACGTGGGAAAACCTCAATGGTCTCGAGATTCCGCTCCCTTCATGAAGCGGCCGTCATGCTCAGAAACTCCCACCTGAGCCAACGTCTGATCCTCGCCCTGACTTCAGATGCATGAGATATTGGTTCAGATCTGCAGGGGGTACCTGCCGTGCCCTCGCCCTGAAACCCAAGTCTAGCTTGTCTTCTCAGACTTCCATCCACACACTCCTGGCCCCAAAGCCCTCAAGTTTGGCAATTCCGGACCCACAATGCAGCACTCTGCCTGCCCTCTAGAGAAAAAAATGATTGCCTCATGAGCTTCCCAGGCACCTTAAATGAGGGTAAACCTACACAGCACTCGACTTTACCCAAATTATATAGTCTAACCTGGGCACTAATGCACTGTCGAACACATCCTGAGCCCGGACCTCCTGACCAACACCCAGAAAGCTGACCGCACACTGAGCACATAAAACCCGCCATGGCCTTAGGTCATCATCTCTTCCCTACCTCAGTTTTCAGGCTTCAGAACCGAGACCTTATGTCCAATCACTGCCCAGGGGTGAGTCTGATGCAGAAATCAGAACTCCTCCTTACCCATGGCAAGAACCCTTGTGGTTGGCACGTTGTCCAACGATCAGTGTAGGAGAAACCCTGAGGCCCCGCCCATTCTTGAGTGCGACGAGGGCATACACACGCATTGTGACCCTCAGCATGAGTCCTGTCCTCTAGTAAGTCCTCTCAGTGGCTGGACCATTAGATGTCATAATGGGCTTGACATGTCCCTAGGCCCCAATTTTTAACCAGATTTCTGATTGTCCAGTCGCCCCTCCTAGGGCTCTACTCTGAAATCCCTCATTTGGTGGGACACCTGAGGTTAAAAAAGAAAACAACAACAACAACAACAACAAAATAAAACGGACTTCTTCCAGCCCACAGAATGAACCCAAACTCTTTGGACGGGGCCAAACCACCAGAGAGTAAGACTCGTCCATTTCCCATGAAGTCACCCAGAAATTCCACGACCATGAGTGACACGATATCCCGAGACAAAAACTTGAGCAGGAGCCTCACACTCGCCCTTCTTTCAAATCCCGGAAAGTTCTCCTCATGGTCTGTAGATCAGTCCTGCCATACCTATGACCTGAAACATAAGCCGAGTTTGTGTTTTCAGACAACTGTCCAAAAAGGGCTGGACGACACAACCTACAGGCTCAGGCCCCTGGAGCCAAACCTGAGGACTGTACTTGCCCTCTCCAAGGGAATTGTGTGTGCCCATTCCAATGGCCACAACCCTTCTAATAGGATAAACCTCCAAAGTCCCTGATATATCTCAATAGTGGTAGCTTCCCAGGAAAAAGAGGGGCAATCTGAGCCCAAATGAGCCCCTACCTGCACTCAGACCCATAGACAGATGTCCTCAGAGGTAAAAAGGAAAGAACAGGCCCCTAGGCACTAATCAGATCCATTGCTTTGGTTTCCAGGCATCTCTCCTCAGAGGCCTGGATTTCAAAAGCAGCATATAGCTGTTTCTTGTTTCACCCATCAGAAAACATCTCATCTACACATGGGAAACTTGCACGTTGGAGCTGTGTCAAAGCCTCTGTTTAGGAGAACCCTTTAGGGCCCCAGAGCCACCGCTTCATTCCAAGGTCTCCATAGACACAAAAGCACATTCGGACCCATCCCCAGGGGTGTGCATTTCAACTCAGCATCCTCGGTAGCTCCCCACAGATCCAGGAGATCTAAACTGTCTTGTTGCTAGGAGACAATTGGAATGCGAGGTGGGATACCCAGCCATCCATCCTTAGAACCCTGCTCAGAATCATTGGCCTGGAGCCAAACAACAGGTCTCAATTGTCCTGCCGAAGACTCTCTGCAGTTTGGAGCTTCTCACAACTCCCATCATGGGAAAACCCCCATGGCCTCGTGATGCCCCCCCATTCATGAAGGGGCCATCAGGGACAGAAACTCCAACCTGAGCGATCGTCTGATCCTCGCCCTGACTTCAGATGCACGAGATCTCGATTCAGGTCTGTAGATTGTGCCTGCCATGGCCTCACCCAGAAACCTAAGCCTAGCTTGTGTTCTCAGACTTTTGTCGTCAGACTACTGGCCCACAAGGCCTCCAGTTTGGCAATCCAGAACTACAATGCAGCACTCTGCCTGCCCCCCAGATAAAAAACGTTGTCCTCTGGGGCTACCCAGTAACCCCAAATGAGGATCTACCTGCACCGACCTTGGCTGTACCCCAAATACATAGGCTGACCAGGGCACTAATGCCCTTTCTGACACAGCCTGAGCCTGGACCCCCTGGCCCCTCCCAGACAGCTGGCCGCACACTGAGCACATCGAGCCGCCATGGCCTTAGGTCGTCATCTCTTCCCAACCTCGGTTTTCAGGTTTCAGAACCTAGACCTTATCTCCAATCACTGTCCATGTTGAAGGTGATGCAGAAATCAGAACTCCTTCCCCATGGCAAGAAACCTTGTGGTTGGCATGTTGTCCAACGTTCAGTGTCGTGGAAACCAGTGTGTCCCATGAGGCCCCGCCCATGCTCGCGGGCCACCTTGGTCACAAACACACATTGTGACCCTCAGGCTGAGCCCAGTCCTCAAGTAAGGCCACTCAGTGGCTGGATGAAGAGATAGCATATTGGGCTTGCCATGCCCCTAGGCCCCAATTTTTCACCATAGTTCGGATTGTCCCTTCAGTCTTCCCCACGGCTTTGCTTTGGAATTCCTCTTTTGGTGGGACACCTGAGGTAACAGAACTGAAATGAGTCCTCCCATCCCACAGATTGACGAAAAGCAATTGGGAATCGGGCCAAATCCTCAGAGAGGAAGATTCGTCCATGGCCCATGAGGCCTCCCCGACATTCCACGGCCATCACTGATACAAAATCCAGAGACAAAAGCCTGAGCAATCGCCACAGACTCGCACTTTCTTCATATCCTGTAGAGTTCTTCTCATGGTTTGTAGATCGGGCCTGCCATACCTACGTCCCCAAACCTAAGCTGAGTTTGTGTTTTCAGACTTCTGTCCTCAAAGTCTTGGGCCACACACCCTCCAGGCTGGGCCCCTGGAGCCACACATTAGGACTGTGCCTACCAATCCATGGGAATTCTGCCCATTCCATGGTCCAAAATCGTACAAATTAGGAGAAACCTCCAACGACCCTTAGGCCATCCCAATAGTGTGGGTCACCCGGAACAAACAAGGGGTGTCTGACACCAGCTGATAATCGACCTCCACTCATACCATAGATGGATGTCCCCAGAGAAGAAGATTGAACCAGACAGGACCCTAGGCCATAATAGGATCCATTGCTCTGGGTTACAGGCATGTGTCCTCAAAAGCCTGATTCCAATACGAGCATAGGGGTTTTCCTGAGGCACCCATCAGAACTCATCTCGTCTCCACAAGTAAACCTGTGCATGGGAGCCATGTCCAAAGCTTAGGAAAGTACTTCAGGTTGCCCGTGCCACCGCCCCATTCCAAGGCCCTCATGGACACAAAAACACATTAGGACACATCCTCAGGAAAGTCCATTTCAACTCAGCCACCGAGGTTGCTCCCGCAGAGCCATCAGATCTAAACTGTCTTGTTGCTAGGAGACAATTGGAATGCGAGGCGGGCTTCCCAGGCATCCATCCGCGAACGGTGCTCTGGAGTCATTCCATATGGGATGTCCTGGAGCTGTCCAACAGGTCTCAATTGTCCGGAAGAAGGAATCCTGGAAGGGGGCATCCCACAACTCCCAACGTGGGAAAACCTCAATGGTCTCGAGATTCCGCTCCCTTCATGAAGCGGCCGTCATGCTCAGAAACTCCCACCTGAGCCAACGTCTGATCCTCGCCCTGACTTCAGATGCATGAGATATTGGTTCAGATCTGCAGGGGGTACCTGCCGTGCCCTCGCCCTGAAACCCAAGTCTAGCTTGTCTTCTCAGACTTCCATCCACACACTCCTGGCCCCAAAGCCCTCAAGTTTGGCAATTCCGGACCCACAATGCAGCACTCTGCCTGCCCTCTAGAGAAAAAAATGATTGCCTCATGAGCTTCCCAGGCACCTTAAATGAGGGTAAACCTACACAGCACTCGACTTTACCCAAATTATATAGTCTAACCTGGGCACTAATGCACTGTCGAACACATCCTGAGCCCGGACCTCCTGACCAACACCCAGAAAGCTGACCGCACACTGAGCACATAAAACCCGCCATGGCCTTAGGTCATCATCTCTTCCCTACCTCAGTTTTCAGGCTTCAGAACCGAGACCTTATGTCCAATCACTGCCCAGGGGTGAGTCTGATGCAGAAATCAGAACTCCTCCTTACCCATGGCAAGAACCCTTGTGGTTGGCACGTTGTCCAACGATCAGTGTAGGAGAAACCCTGAGGCCCCGCCCATTCTTGAGTGCGACGAGGGCATACACACGCATTGTGACCCTCAGCATGAGTCCTGTCCTCTAGTAAGTCCTCTCAGTGGCTGGACCATTAGATGTCATAATGGGCTTGACATGTCCCTAGGCCCCAATTTTTAACCAGATTTCTGATTGTCCAGTCGCCCCTCCTAGGGCTCTACTCTGAAATCCCTCATTTGGTGGGACACCTGAGGTTAAAAAAGAAAACAACAACAACAACAACAACAAAATAAAACGGACTTCTTCCAGCCCACAGAATGAACCCAAACTCTTTGGACGGGGCCAAACCACCAGAGAGTAAGACTCGTCCATTTCCCATGAAGTCACCCAGAAATTCCACGACCATGAGTGACACGATATCCCGAGACAAAAACTTGAGCAGGAGCCTCACACTCGCCCTTCTTTCAAATCCCGGAAAGTTCTCCTCATGGTCTGTAGATCAGTCCTGCCATACCTATGACCTGAAACATAAGCCGAGTTTGTGTTTTCAGACAACTGTCCAAAAAGGGCTGGACGACACAACCTACAGGCTCAGGCCCCTGGAGCCAAACCTGAGGACTGTACTTGCCCTCTCCAAGGGAATTGTGTGTGCCCATTCCAATGGCCACAACCCTTCTAATAGGATAAACCTCCAAAGTCCCTGATATATCTCAATAGTGGTAGCTTCCCAGGAAAAAGAGGGGCAATCTGAGCCCAAATGAGCCCCTACCTGCACTCAGACCCATAGACAGATGTCCTCAGAGGTAAAAAGGAAAGAACAGGCCCCTAGGCACTAATCAGATCCATTGCTTTGGTTTCCAGGCATCTCTCCTCAGAGGCCTGGATTTCAAAAGCAGCATATAGCTGTTTCTTGTTTCACCCATCAGAAAACATCTCATCTACACATGGGAAACTTGCACGTTGGAGCTGTGTCAAAGCCTCTGTTTAGGAGAACCCTTTAGGGCCCCAGAGCCACCGCTTCATTCCAAGGTCTCCATAGACACAAAAGCACATTCGGACCCATCCCCAGGGGTGTGCATTTCAACTCAGCATCCTCGGTAGCTCCCCACAGATCCAGGAGATCTAAACTGTCTTGTTGCTAGGAGACAATTGGAATGCGAGGTGGGATACCCAGCCATCCATCCTTAGAACCCTGCTCAGAATCATTGGCCTGGAGCCAAACAACAGGTCTCAATTGTCCTGCCGAAGACTCTCTGCAGTTTGGAGCTTCTCACAACTCCCATCATGGGAAAACCCCCATGGCCTCGTGATGCCCCCCCATTCATGAAGGGGCCATCAGGGACAGAAACTCCAACCTGAGCGATCGTCTGATCCTCGCCCTGACTTCAGATGCACGAGATCTCGATTCAGGTCTGTAGATTGTGCCTGCCATGGCCTCACCCAGAAACCTAAGCCTAGCTTGTGTTCTCAGACTTTTGTCGTCAGACTACTGGCCCACAAGGCCTCCAGTTTGGCAATCCAGAACTACAATGCAGCACTCTGCCTGCCCCCCAGATAAAAAACGTTGTCCTCTGGGGCTACCCAGTAACCCCAAATGAGGATCTACCTGCACCGACCTTGGCTGTACCCCAAATACATAGGCTGACCAGGGCACTAATGCCCTTTCTGACACAGCCTGAGCCTGGACCCCCTGGCCCCTCCCAGACAGCTGGCCGCACACTGAGCACATCGAGCCGCCATGGCCTTAGGTCGTCATCTCTTCCCAACCTCGGTTTTCAGGTTTCAGAACCTAGACCTTATCTCCAATCACTGTCCATGTTGAAGGTGATGCAGAAATCAGAACTCCTTCCCCATGGCAAGAAACCTTGTGGTTGGCATGTTGTCCAACGTTCAGTGTCGTGGAAACCAGTGTGTCCCATGAGGCCCCGCCCATGCTCGCGGGCCACCTTGGTCACAAACACACATTGTGACCCTCAGGCTGAGCCCAGTCCTCAAGTAAGGCCACTCAGTGGCTGGATGAAGAGATAGCATATTGGGCTTGCCATGCCCCTAGGCCCCAATTTTTCACCATAGTTCGGATTGTCCCTTCAGTCTTCCCCACGGCTTTGCTTTGGAATTCCTCTTTTGGTGGGACACCTGAGGTAACAGAACTGAAATGAGTCCTCCCATCCCACAGATTGACGAAAAGCAATTGGGAATCGGGCCAAATCCTCAGAGAGGAAGATTCGTCCATGGCCCATGAGGCCTCCCCGACATTCCACGGCCATCACTGATACAAAATCCAGAGACAAAAGCCTGAGCAATCGCCACAGACTCGCACTTTCTTCATATCCTGTAGAGTTCTTCTCATGGTTTGTAGATCGGGCCTGCCATACCTACGTCCCCAAACCTAAGCTGAGTTTGTGTTTTCAGACTTCTGTCCTCAAAGTCTTGGGCCACACACCCTCCAGGCTGGGCCCCTGGAGCCACACATTAGGACTGTGCCTACCAATCCATGGGAATTCTGCCCATTCCATGGTCCAAAATCGTACAAATTAGGAGAAACCTCCAACGACCCTTAGGCCATCCCAATAGTGTGGGTCACCCGGAACAAACAAGGGGTGTCTGACACCAGCTGATAATCGACCTCCACTCATACCATAGATGGATGTCCCCAGAGAAGAAGATTGAACCAGACAGGACCCTAGGCCATAATAGGATCCATTGCTCTGGGTTACAGGCATGTGTCCTCAAAAGCCTGATTCCAATACGAGCATAGGGGTTTTCCTGAGGCACCCATCAGAACTCATCTCGTCTCCACAAGTAAACCTGTGCATGGGAGCCATGTCCAAAGCTTAGGAAAGTACTTCAGGTTGCCCGTGCCACCGCCCCATTCCAAGGCCCTCATGGACACAAAAACACATTAGGACACATCCTCAGGAAAGTCCATTTCAACTCAGCCACCGAGGTTGCTCCCGCAGAGCCATCAGATCTAAACTGTCTTGTTGCTAGGAGACAATTGGAATGCGAGGCGGGCTTCCCAGGCATCCATCCGCGAACGGTGCTCTGGAGTCATTCCATATGGGATGTCCTGGAGCTGTCCAACAGGTCTCAATTGTCCGGAAGAAGGAATCCTGGAAGGGGGCATCCCACAACTCCCAACGTGGGAAAACCTCAATGGTCTCGAGATTCCGCTCCCTTCATGAAGCGGCCGTCATGCTCAGAAACTCCCACCTGAGCCAACGTCTGATCCTCGCCCTGACTTCAGATGCATGAGATATTGGTTCAGATCTGCAGGGGGTACCTGCCGTGCCCTCGCCCTGAAACCCAAGTCTAGCTTGTCTTCTCAGACTTCCATCCACACACTCCTGGCCCCAAAGCCCTCAAGTTTGGCAATTCCGGACCCACAATGCAGCACTCTGCCTGCCCTCTAGAGAAAAAAATGATTGCCTCATGAGCTTCCCAGGCACCTTAAATGAGGGTAAACCTACACAGCACTCGACTTTACCCAAATTATATAGTCTAACCTGGGCACTAATGCACTGTCGAACACATCCTGAGCCCGGACCTCCTGACCAACACCCAGAAAGCTGACCGCACACTGAGCACATAAAACCCGCCATGGCCTTAGGTCATCATCTCTTCCCTACCTCAGTTTTCAGGCTTCAGAACCGAGACCTTATGTCCAATCACTGCCCAGGGGTGAGTCTGATGCAGAAATCAGAACTCCTCCTTACCCATGGCAAGAACCCTTGTGGTTGGCACGTTGTCCAACGATCAGTGTAGGAGAAACCCTGAGGCCCCGCCCATTCTTGAGTGCGACGAGGGCATACACACGCATTGTGACCCTCAGCATGAGTCCTGTCCTCTAGTAAGTCCTCTCAGTGGCTGGACCATTAGATGTCATAATGGGCTTGACATGTCCCTAGGCCCCAATTTTTAACCAGATTTCTGATTGTCCAGTCGCCCCTCCTAGGGCTCTACTCTGAAATCCCTCATTTGGTGGGACACCTGAGGTTAAAAAAGAAAACAACAACAACAACAAAATAAAACGGACTTCTTCCAGCCCACAGAATGAACCCAAACTCTTTGGACGGGGCCAAACCACCAGAGAGTAAGACTCGTCCATTTCCCATGAAGTCACCCAGAAATTCCACGACCATGAGTGACACGATATCCCGAGACAAAAACTTGAGCAGGAGCCTCACACTCGCCCTTCTTTCAAATCCCGAAAAGTTCTCCTCATGGTCTGTAGATCAGTCCTGCCATACCTATGACCTGAAACATAAGCCGAGTTTGTGTTTTCAGACATCTGTCCAAAAAGGGCTGGACTACACAACCTACAGGCTCAGGCCCCTGGAGCCAAACCTGAGGACTGTACTTGCCCTCTCCAAGGGAATTGTGTGTGCCCATTCCAATGGCCACAACCCTTCTAATAGGATAAACCTCCAAAGTCCCTGATATATCTCAATAGTGGTAGCTTCCCAGGAAAAACAGGGGCAATCTGAGCCCAAATGAGCCCCTACCTGCACTCAGACCCATAGACAGATGTCCTCAGAGGTAAAAAGGAAAGAACAGGCCCCTAGGCACTAATCAGATCCATTGCTTTGGTTTCCAGGCATCTCTCCTCAGAGGCCTGGATTTCAAAAGCAGCATATAGCTGTTTCTTGTCTCACCCATCAGAAAACATCTCATCTACACATGGGAAACTTGCACGTTGGAGCTGTGTCAAAGCCTCTGTTTAGGAGAACCCTTTAGGGCCCCAGAGCCACCGCTTCATTCCAAGGTCTCCATAGACACAAAAGCACATTCGGACCCATCCCCAGGGGTGTGCATTTCAACTCAGCATCCTCGGTAGCTCCCCACAGATCCAGGAGATCTAAACTGTCTTGTTGCTAGGAGACAATTGGAATGCGAGGTGGGCTACCCAGCCATCCATCCTTAGAACCCTGCTCAGAATCATTGGCCTGGAGCCAAACAACAGGTCTCAATTGTCCTGCCGAAGACTCTCTGCAGTTTGGAGCTTCTCACAACTCCCATCATGGGAAAACCCCCATGGCCTCGTGATGCCCCCCCATTCATGAAGGGGTCATCAGGGACAGAAACTCCAACCTGAGCGATCGTCTGATCCTCGCCCTGACTTCAGATGCACGAGATCTCGATTCAGGTCTGTAGATTGTGCCTGCCATGGCCTCACCCAGAAAACTAAGCCTAGCTTGTGTTCTCAGACTTTTGTCGTCAGACTACTGGCCCACAAGGCCTCCAGTTTGGAAATCCAGAACTACAATGCAGCACTCTGCCTCCCCTCCAGATAAAAAACATTGTCCTCTGGGGCTACCCAGTAACCCCAAATGAGGATCAACCTGCACCGACCTTGGCTGTACCCCAAATACATAGGTTGACCAGGGCACTAATGCCCTTTCTGACACAGCCTGAGCCTGGACCCCCTGGCCCCTCCCAGACAGCTGGCCGCACACTGAGCACATCGAGCCGCCATGGCCTTAGGTCGTCATCTCTTCCCAACCTCGGTTTTCAGGTTTCAGAACCTAGACCTTATCTCCAATCACTTTCCATGTTGAAGGTGATGCAGAAATCAGAACTCCTTCCCCATGGCAAGAAACCTTGTGGCTGGCATGTTGTCCAACGTTCAGTGTCGTTGAAACCAGTGTGTCCCATGAGGCCCCGCCCATGCTCGCGGGCCACCTTGGTCACAAACACACATTGTGACCCTCAGGCTGAGCCCAGTCCTCAAGTAAGGCCACTCAGTGGCTGGATGAAGAGATAGCATATTGGGCTTGCCATGCCCCTAGGCCCCAATTTTTCACCATAGTTCGGATTGTCCCTTCAGTCTTCCCCACGGCTTTGCTTTGGAATTCCTCTTTTGGTGGGACACCTGAGGTAACAAAAGTGAAATGAGTCCTCCCATCCCACAGATTGACGAAAAGCAATTGGGAATCGGGCCAAATCCTCAGAGAGGAAGATTCGTCCATGGCACATGAGGCCTCCCCGACATTCCACGGCCATCACTGATACAAAATCCAGAGACAAAAGCCTGAACAATCGCCACAGACTCGCACTTTCTTCATGTCCTGTAGAGTTCTTCTCATGGTTTGTAGATCGGGCCTGCCATACCTACGTCCCCAAACCTAAGCTGAGTTTGTGTTTTCAGACTTCTGTCCTCAAAGTCTTGGGCCACACACCCTCCAGGCTGGGCCCCTGGATCCACACATTAGGACTGTGCCTACCAATCCATGGGAATTCTGCCCATTCCATGGTCCAAAATCGTACAAATTAGGAGAAACCTCCAACGACCCTTAGGCCATCCCAATAGTGTGGGTCACCCGGAACAAACAAGGGGTGTCTGACACCAGCTGATAATCGACCTCCACTCATACCATAGATGGATGTCCCCAGAGAAGAAGATTGAACCAGACAGGACCGTAGGCCATAATAGGATCCATTGCTCTGGGTTACAGGCATGTGTCCTCAAAAGCCTGATTCCAATACGAGCATAGGGGTTTTCCTGAGGCACCCATCAGAACTCATCTCGTCTCCACAAGGAAACCTGTGCATGGGAGCCATGTCCAAAGCTTAGGAAAGTACTTCAGGTTGCCGGTGCCACCGCCCCATTCCAAGGCCCTCATGGACACAAAAACACATTAGGACACATCCTCAGGAAAGTCCATTTCAACTCAGCCACCGAGGTTGCTCCCGCAGAGCCATCAGATCTAAACTGTCTTGTTACTAGGAGACAATTGGAATGCGAGGCGGGCTTCCCAGGCATCCATCCGCGAACGGTGCTCTGGAGTCATTCCATATGGGATGTCCTGGAGCTGTCCAACAGGTCTCAATTGTCCGGAAGAAGGAATCCTGGAAGGGGGCATCCCACAACTCCCAACGTGGGAAAACCTCAATGGTCTCGAGATTCCGCTCCCTTCATGAAGCGGCCGTCATGCTCAGAAACTCCCACCTGAGCCAACGTCTGATCCTCGCCCTGACTTCAGATGCATGAGATATTGGTTCAGATCTGCAGGGGGTACCTGCCGTGCCCGCGCCCTGAAACCCAAGTCTAGCTTGTCTTCTCAGACTTCCATCCACACACTCCTGGCCCCAAAGCCCTCAAGTTTGGCAATTCCGGACCCACAATGCAGCACTCTGCCTGCCCTCTAGAGAAAAAAATGATTGCCTCATGAGCTTCCCAGGCACCTTAAATGAGGGTAAACCTACACAGCACTCGACTTTACCCAAATTATATAGTCTAACCTGGGCACTAATGCACTGTCGAACACATCCTGAGCCCGGACCTCCTGACCAACACCCAGAAAGCTGACCGCACACTGAGCACATAAAACCCGCCATGGCCTTAGGTCATCATCTCTTCCCTACCTCAGTTTTCAGGCTTCAGAACCGAGACCTTATGTCCAATCACTGCCCAGGGGTGAGTCTGATGCAGAAATCAGAACTCCTCCTTACCCATGGCAAGAACCCTTGTGGTTGGCACGTTGTCCAACGATCAGTGTAGGAGAAACCCTGAGGCCCCGCCCATTCTTGAGTGCGACGAGGGCATACACACGCATTGTGACCCTCAGCATGAGTCCTGTCCTCTAGTAAGTCCTCTCAGTGGCTGGACCATTAGATGTCATAATGGGCTTGACATGTCCCTAGGCCCCAATTTTTAACCAGATTTCTGATTGTCCAGTCGCCCCTCCTAGGGCTCTACTCTGAAATCCCTCATTTGGTGGGACACCTGAGTTTAAAAAAGAAAACAACAACAACAACAAAATAAAACGGACTTCTTCCAGCCCACAGAATGAACCCAAACTCTTTGGACGGGGCCAAACCACCAGAGAGTAAGACTCGTCCATTTCCCATGAAGTCACCCAGAAATTCCACGACCATGAGTGACACGATATCCCGAAACAAAAACTTGAGCAGGAGCCTCACACTCGCCCTTCTTTCAAATCCCGAAAAGTTCTCCTCATGGTCTGTAGATCAGTCCTGCCATACCTATGACCTGAAACATAAGCCGAGTTTGTGTTTTCAGACAACTGTCCAAAAAGGGCTGGACTACACAACCTACAGGCTCAGGCCCCTGGAGCCAAACCTGAGGACTGTACTTGCCCTCTCCAAGGGAATTGTGTGTGCCCATTCCAATGGCCACAACCCTTCTAATAGGATAAACCTCCAAAGTCCCTGATATATCTCAATAGTGGTAGCTTCCCAGGAAAAACAGGGGCAATCTGAGCCCAAATGAGCCCCTACCTGCACTCAGACCCATAGACAGATGTCCTCAGAGGTAAAAAGGAAAGAACAGGCCCCTAGGCACTAATCAGATCCATTGCTTTGGTTTCCGGGCATCTCTCCTCAGAGGCCTGGATTTCAAAAGCAGCATATAGCTGTTTCTTGTCTCACCCATCAGAAAACATCTCATCTACACATGGGAAACTTGCACGTTGGAGCTGTGTCAAAGCCTCTGTTTAGGAGAACCCTTTAGGGCCCCAGTGCCACCGCTTCATTCCAAGGTCTCCATAGACACAAAAGCACATTCGGACCCATCCCCAGGGGTGTGCATTTCAACTCAGCATCCTCGGTAGCTCCCCACAGATCCAGGAGATCTAAACTGTCTTGTTGCTAGGAGACAATTGGAATGCGAGGTGGGCTACCCAGCCATCTATCCTTAGAACCCTGCTCAGAATCATTGGCGTGGAGCCAAACAACAGGTCTCAATTGTCCTGCCGAAGACTCTCTGCAGTTGGGAGCTTCTCACAACTCCCATCATGGGAAAACCCCCATGGCCTCGTGATGCCCCCCCATTAATGAAGGGGCCATCAGGGACAGAAACTCCAACCTGAGCGATCGTCTGATCCTCGCCCTGACTTCAGATGCACGAGATCTCGATTCAGGTCTGTAGATTGTGCCTGCCATGGCCTCACCCAGAAACCTAAGCCTAGCTTGTGTTCTCAGACATTTGTCGTCAGACTACTGGCCCACAAGGCCTCCAGTTTGGCAATCCAGAACTACAATGCAGCACTCTGCCTGTCCTCCAGATAAAAAACATTGTCCTCTGGGGCTACCCAGTAACCCCAAATGAGGATCAACCTGCACCGACCTTGGCTGTACCCCAAATACATAGGCTGACCAGGGCACTAATGCCCTTTCTGACACAGCCTGAGCCTGGACCCCCTGGCCCCTCCCAGACAGCTGGCCGCACACTGAGCACATCGAGCCGCCATGGCCTTAGGTCGTCATCTCTTCCCAACCTCGGTTTTCAGGTTTCAGAACCTAGACCTTATCTCCAATCACTGTCCATGTTGAAGGTGATGCAGAAATCAGAACTCATTCCCCATGGCAAGAAACCTTGAGGTTGGCATGTTGTCCAACGTTCAGTGTCGTGGAAACCAGTGTGGCCCATGAGGCCCCGCCCATGCTCGCGGGCCACATTGGTCACAAACACACATTGTGACCCTCAGGCTGAGCCCAGTCCTCAAGTAAGGCCACTCAGTGGCTGGATGAAGAGATAGCATATTGGGCTTGCCATGCCCCTAGGCCCCAATTTTTCACCATAGTTCGGATTGTCCCTTCAGTCTTCCCCACGGCTTTGCTTTGGAATTCCTCTTTTGGTGGGACACCTGAGGTAACAAAACTGAAATGAGTCCTCCCATCCCACAGATTGACGAAAAGCAATTGGGAATCGGGCCAAATCCTCAGAGAGGAAGATTCGTCCATGGCCCATGAGGCCTCCCCGACATTCCACGGCCATCACTGATACAAAATCCAGAGACAAAAGCCTGAGCAATCGCCACAGACTCGCACTTTCTTCATATCCTGTAGAGTTCTTCTCATGGTTTGTAGATCGGGCCTGCCATACCTTCGTCCCCAAACCTAAGCTGAGTTTGTGTTTTCAGACTTCTGTCCTCAAAGTCTTGGGCCACACACCCTCCAGGCTGGGCCCCTGGAGCCACACATTAGGACTGTGCCTACCAATCCATGGGAATTCTGCCCATTCCATGGTCCAAAATCGTACAAATTAGGAGAAACCTCCAACGACCCTTAGGCCATCCCAATAGTGTGGGTCACCCGGAACAAACAAGGGGTGTCTGACACCAGCTGATAATCGACCTCCACTCATACCATAGATGGATGTCCCCAGAGAAGAAGATTGAACCAGACAGGACCCTAGGCCATAATAGGATCCATTGCTTTGGGTTACAGGCATGTGTCCTCAAAAGCCTGATTCCAATACGAGCATAGGGGTTTTCCTGAGGCACCCATCAGAACTCATCTCGTCTCCACAAGTAAACCTGTGCATGGGAGCCATGTCCAAAGCTTAGGAAAGTACTTCAGGTTGCCGGTGCCACCGCCCCATTCCAAGGCCCTCATGGACACAAAAACACATTAGGACACATCCTCAGGAAAGTCCATTTCAACTCAGCCACCGCGGTTGCTCCCGCAGAGCCATCAGATCTAAACTCTCTTGTTAATATGAGACAATTGGAATGCGAGGCGGGCTTCCCAGGCATCCATCCGCGAACGGTGCTCTGGAGTCATTCCATATGGGATGTCCTGGAGCTGTCCAACAGGTCTCAATTGTCCGGAAGAAGGAATCCTGGAAGGGGGCATCCCACAACTCCCAACGTGGGAAAACCTCAATGGTCTCGAGATTCCGCTCCCTTCATAAAGCGGCCGTCATGCTCAGAAACTCCCACCTGAGCCAACGTCTGATCCTCGCCCTGACTTCAGATGCATGAGATATTGGTTCAGATCTGCAGGGGGTACCTGCCGTGCCCTCGCCCTGAAACCCAAGTCTAGCTTGTCTTCTCAGACTTCCATCCTCACACTCCTGGCCCCAAAGCCCTCAATTTGGCAATTCCGGACCCACAATGCAGCACTCTGCCTGCCCTCTAGAGAAAAAAATGATTGCCTCATGAGCTGCCCAGGCACCTTAAATGAGGGTAAACCTACACAGCACTCGACTTTACCCAAATTATATAGTCTAACCTGGGCACTAATGCACTGTCGAACACATCCTGAGCCCGGACCTCCTGACCAACACCCAGAAAGCTGACCGCACACTGAGCACATAAAACCCGCCATGGCCTTAGGTCATCATCTCTTCCCTACCTCAGTTTTCAGGCTTCAGAACCGAGACCTTATCTCCAATCACTGCCCAGGGGTGAGTCTGATGCAGAAATCAGAACTCCTCCTTACCCATGGCAAGAACCCTTGTGGTTGGCACGTTGTCCAACGATCAGTGTAGGAGAAACCCTGAGGCCCCGCCCATTCTTGAGTGCGACGAGGGCATACACACGCATTGTGACCCTCAGCATGAGTCCTGTCCTCTAGTAAGTCCTCTCAGTGGCTGGACCATTAGATGTCATAATGGGCTTGACATGTCCCTAGGCCCCAATTTTTAACCAGATTTCTGATTGTCCAGTCGCCCCTCCTAGGGCTCTACTCTGAAATCCCTCATTTGGTGGGACACCTGAGTTTAAAAAAGAAAACAACAACAACAACAAAATAAAACGGACTTCTTCCAGCCCACAGAATGAACCCAAACTCTTTGGACGGGGCCAAACCACCAGAGAGTAAGACTCGTCCATTTCCCATGAAGTCACCCAGAAATTCCACGACCATGAGTGACACGATATCCCGAGACAAAAACGTGAGCAGGAGCCTCACACTCGCCCTTCTTTCAAATCCCGAAAAGTTCTCCTCATGGTCTGTAGATCAGTCCTGCCATACCTATGACCTGAAACATAAGCCGAGTTTGTGTTTTCAGACAACTGTCCAAAAAGGGCTGGACTACACAACCTACAGGCTCAGGCCCCTGGAGCCAAACCTGAGGACTGTACTTGCCCTCTCCAAGGGAATTGTGTGTGCCCATTCCAATGGCCACAACCCTTCTAATAGGATAAACCCAATGTCCCTGATCCATCTCAATAGTGGTAGCTTCCCAGGAAAAACAGGGGGAATCTGAGCCCAAATGAGCCCCTACCTGCACTCAGACCCATAGACAGATGTCCTCAGAGGTAAAAAGGAAAGAACAGGCCCCTAGGCACTAATCAGATCCATTGCTTTGTTTTCCAGGCATCTCTCCTCAGAGGCCTGGATTTCAAAAGCAGCATATAGCTGTTTCTTGTCTCACCCATCAGAAAACATCTCATCTACACATGGGAAACTTGCACGTTGGAGCTGTGTCAAAGCCTCTGTTTAGGAGAACCCTTTAGGGCCCCAGTGCCACCGCTTCATTCCAAGGTCTCCATAGACACAAAAGCACATTCGGACCCATCCCCAGGGGTGTGCATTTCAACTCAGCATCCTCGGTAGCTCCCCACAGATCCAGGAGATCTAAACTGTCTTGTTGCTAGGAGACAATTGGAATGCGAGGTGGGCTACCCAGCCATCCATCCTTAGAACCCTGCTCAGAATCATTGGCCTGGAGCCAAACAACAGGTCTCAATTGTCCTGCCGAAGACTCTCTGCAGTTTGGAGCTTCTCACAACTCCCATCATGGGAAAACCCCCATGGCCTCGTGATGCCCCCCCATTCATGAAGGGGCCATCAGGGACAGAAACTCCAACCTGAGCGATCGTCTGATCCTCGCCCTGACTTCAGATGCACGAGATCTCGATTCAGGTCTGTAGATTGTGCCTGCCATGGCCTCACCCAGAAACCTAAGCCTAGCTTGTGTTCTCAGACTTTTGTCGTCAGACTACTGGCCCACAAGGCCTCCAGTTTGGCAATCCAGAACTACAATGCAGCACTCTGCCTGCCCTCCAGATAAAAAACGTTGTCCTCTGGGGCTACCCAGTAACCCCAAATGAGGATCATCCTGCACCGACCTTGGTTGTACCCCAAATACATAGGCTGACCAGGGCACTAATGCCCTTTCTGACACAGCCTGAGCCTGGACCCCCTGGCCCCTCCCAGACAGCTGGCCGCACACTGAGCCCATCCAGCCGCCATGGCCTTAGGTTGTCATCTCTTCCCAACCTCGGTTTTCAGGTTTCAGAACCTAGACCTTATCTCCAATCACTGTCCATGTTGAAGGTGATGCAGAAATCAGAACTCCTTCCCCATGGCAAGAAACCTTGTGGTTGGCATGTTGTCCAACGTTCAGTGTCGTGGAAACCAGTGTGGCCCATGAGGCCCCGCCCATGCTCGCGGGCCACATTGGTCACAAACACACATTGTGACCCTCAGGCTGAGCCCAGTCCTCAAGTAAGGCCACTCAGTGGCTGGATGAAGAGATAGCATATTGGGCTTGCCATGCCCCTAGGCCCCAATTTTTCACCATAGTTCGGATTGTCCCTTCAGTCTTCCCCACGGCTTTGCTTTGGAATTCCTCTTTTGGTGGGACACCTGAGGTAACAAAACTGAAATGAGTCCTCCCATCCCACAGATTGACGAAAAGCAATTGGGAATCGGGCCAAATCCTCAGAGAGGAAGATTCGTCCATGGCCCATGAGGCCTCCCCGACATTCCACGGCCATCACTGATACAAAATCCAGAGACAAAAGCCTGAGCAATCGCCACAGACTCGCACTTTCTTCATATCCTGTAGAGTTCTTCTCATGGTTTGTAGGTCGGGCCTGCCATACCTACGTCCCCAAACCTAAGCTGAGTTTGTGTTTTCAGACTTCTGTCCTCAAAGTCTTGGGCCACACACCCTCCAGGCTGGGCCCCTGGAGCCACACATTAGGACTGTGCCTACCAATCCATGGGAATTCTGCCCATTCCATGGTCCAAAATCGTACAAATTAGGAGAAACCTCCAACGACCCTTAGGCCATCCCAATAGTGTGGGTCACCCGGAACAAACAAGGGGTGTCTGACACCAGCTGATAATCGACTTCCACTCATACCATAGATGGATGTCCCCAGAGAAGAAGATTGAACCAGACAGGACCCTAGGCCATTATAGGATCCATTGCTATGGGTTACAGGCATGTGTCCTCAAAAGCCTGATTCCAATACGAGCATAGGGGTTTTCCTGAGGCACCCATCAGAACTCATCTCGTCTCCACAAGTAAACCTGTGCATGGGAGCCATGTCCAAAGCTTAGGAAAGTACTTCAGGTTGCCGGTGCCACCGCCCCATTCCAAGGCCCTCATGGACACAAAAACACATTAGGACACATCCTCAGGAAAGTCCATTTCAACTCAGCCACCGCGGTTGCTCCCGCAGAGCCATCAGATCTAAACTCTCTTGTTAATAGGAGACAATTGGAATGCGAGGCGGGCTTCCCAGGCATCCATCCGCGAACGGTGCTCTGGAGTCATTCCATATGGGATGTCCTGGAGCTGTCCAACAGGTCTCAATTGTCCGGAAGAAGGAATCCTGGAAGGGGGCATCCCACAACTCCCAACGTGGGAAAACCTCAATGGTCTCGAGATTCCGCTCCCTTCATGAAGCGGCCGTCATGCTCAGAAACTCCCACCTGAGCCAACGTCTGATCCTCGCCCTGACTTCAGATGCATGATATATTGGTTCAGATCTGCAGGGGGTACCTGCCGTGCCCTCGCCCTGAAACCCAAGTCTAGCTTGTCTTCTCAGACTTCCATCCTCACACTCCTGGCCCCAAAGCCCTCAAGTTTGGCAATTCCGGACCCACAATGCAGCACTCTGCCTGCCCTCTAGAGAAAAAAATGATTGCCTCATGAGCTTCCCAGGCACCTTAAATGAGGGTAAACCTACACAGCACTCGACTTTACCCAAATTATATAGTCTAACCTGGGCACTAATGCACTGTCGAACACATCCTGAGCCCGGACCTCCTGACCAACACCCAGAAAGCTGACCGCACACTGAGCACATAAAACCCGCCATGGCCTTAGGTCATCATCTCTTCCCTACCTCAGTTTTCAGGCTTCAGAACCGAGACCTTATCTCCAATCACTGCCCAGGGGTGAGTCTGATGCAGAAATCAGAACTCCTCCTTACCCATGGCAAGAACCCTTGTGGTTGGCACATTGTCCAACGATCAGTGTAGGAGAAACCCTGAGGCCCCGCCCATTCTTGAGTGCGACGAGGGCATACACACGCATTGTGACCCTCAGCATGAGTCCTGTCCTCTAGTAAGTCCTCTCAGTGGCTGGACCATTAGATGTCATAATGGGCTTGACATGTCCCTAGGCCCCAATTTTTAACCAGATTTCTGATTGTCCAGTCGCCCCTCCTAGGGCTCTACTCTGAAATCCCTCATTTGGTGGGACACCTGAGTTTAAAAAAGAAAACAACAACAACAACAAAATAAAACGGACTTCTTCCAGCCCACAGAATGAACCCAAACTCTTTGGACGGGGCCAAACCACCAGAGAGTAAGACTCGTCCATTTCCCATGAAGTCACCCAGAAATTCCACGACCATGAGTGACACGATATCCCGAGACAAAAACTTGAGCAGGAGCCTCACACTCGCCCTTCTTTCAAATCCCGAAAAGTTCTCCTCATGGTCTGTAGATCAGTCCTGCCATACCTATGACCTGAAACATAAGCCGAGTTTGTGTTTTCAGACAACTGTCCAAAAAGGGCTGGACTACACAACCTACAGGCTCAGGCCCCTGGAGCCAAACCTGAGGACTGTACTTGCCCTCTCCAAGGGAATTGTGTGTGCCCATTCCAATGGCCACAACCCTTCTAATAGGATAAACCTCCAAAGTCCCTGATATATCTCAATAGTGGTAGCTTCCCAGGAAAAACAGGGGCAATCTGAGCCCAAATGAGCCCCTACCTGCACTCAGACCCATAGACAGATGTCCTCAGAGGTAAAAAGGAAAGAACAGGCCCCTAGGCACTAATCAGATCCATTGCTTTGGTTTCCAGGCATCTCTCCTCAGAGGCCTGGATTTCAAAAGCAGCATATAGCTGTTTCTTGTTTCACCCATCAGAAAACATCTCATCTACACATGGGAAACTTGCACGTTGGAGCTGTGTCAAAGCCTCTGTTTAGGAGAACCCTTTAGGGCCCCAGTGCCACCGCTTCATTCCAAGGTCTCCATAGACACAAAAGCACATTCGGACCCATCCCCAGGGGTGTGCATTTCAACTCAGCATCCTCGGTAGCTCCCCACAGATCCAGGAGATCTAAACTGTCTTGTTGCTAGGAGACAATTGGAATGCGAGGTGGGCTACCCAGCCATCTATCCTTAGAACCCTGCTCAGAATCATTGGCCTGGAGCCAAACAACAGGTCTCAATTCTCCTGCCGAAGACTCTCTGCAGTTTGGAGCTTCTCACAACTCCCATCATGGGAAAACCCCCATGGCCTCGTGATGCCCCCCCATTCATGAAGGGGCCATCAGGGACAGAAACTCCAACCTGAGCGATCGTCTGATCCTCGCCCTGACTTCAGATGCACGAGATCTCGATTCAGGTCTGTAGATTGTGCCTGCCATGGCCTCACCCAGAAACCTAAGCCTAGCTTGTGTTCTCAGACTTTTGTCGTCAGACTACTGGCCCACAAGGCCTCCAGTTTGGCAATCCAGAACTACAATGCAGTACTCTGCCTGCCCTCCAGATAAAAAACATTGTCCTCTGGGGCTACCCAGTAACCCCAAATGAGGATCATCCTGCACCGACCTTGGCTGTACCCCAAATACATAGGCTGACCAGGGCACTAATGCCCTTTCTGACACAGCCTGAGCCTGGACCCCCTGGCCCCTCCCAGACAGCTGGCCGCACACTGAGCACATCGAGCCGCCATGGCCTTAGGTTGTCATCTCTTCCCAACCTCGGTTTTCAGGTTTCAGAACCTAGACCTTATCTCCAATCACTGTCCATGTTGAAGGTGATGCAGAAATCAGAACTCCTTCCCCATGGCAAGAAACCTTGTGGTTGGCATGTTGTCCAACGTTCAGTGTCGTTGAAACCAGTGTGGCCCATGAGGCCCCGCCCATGCTCGCGGGCCACATTGGTCACAAACACACATTGTGACCCTCAGGCTGAGCCCAGTCCTCAAGTAAGGCCACTCAGTGGCTGGATGAAGAGATAGCCTATTGGGCTTGCCATGCCCCTAGGCCCCAATTTTTCACCATAGTTCGGATTGTCCCTTCAGTCTTCCCCACGGCTTTGCTTTGGAATTCCTCTTTTGGTGGGACACCTGAGGTAACAAAACTGAAATGAGTCCTCCCATCCCACAGATTGACGAAAAGCAATTGGGAATCGGGCCAAATCCTCAGAGAGGAAGATTCGTCCATGGCCCATGAGGCCTCCCCGACATTCCACGGCCATCACTGATACAAAATCCAGAGACAAAAGCCTGAGCAATCGCCACAGACTCGCACTTTCTTCATATCCTGTAGAGTTCTTCTCATGGTTTGTAGATCGGGCCTGCCATACCTACGTCCCCAAACCTAAGCTGAGTTTGTGTTTTCAGACTTCTGTCCTCAAAGTCTTGGGCCACACACCCTCCAGGCTGGGCCCCTGGAGCCACACATTAGGACTGTGCCTACCAATCCATGGGAATTCTGCCCATTCCATGGTCCAAAATCGTACAAATTAGGAGAAACCTCCAACGACCCTTAGGCCATCCCAATAGTGTGGGTCACCCGGAACAAACAAGGGGTGTCTGACACCAGCTGATAATCGACTTCCACTCATACCATAGATGGATGTCCCCAGAGAAGAAGATTGAACCAGACAGGACCCTAGGCCATAATAGGATCCATTGCTATGGGTTACAGGCATGTGTCCTCAAAAGCCTGATTCCAATACGAGCATAGGGGTTTTCCTGAGGCACCCATCAGAACTCATCTCGTCTCCACAAGTAAACCTGTGCATGGGAGCCATGTCCAAAGCTTAGGAAAGTACTTCAGGTTGCCGGTGCCACCGCCCCATTCCAAGGCCCTCATGGACACAAAAACACATTAGGACACATCCTCAGGAAAGTCCATTTCAACTCAGCCACCGAGGTTGCTCCCGCAGAGCCATCAGATCTAAAGTGTCTTGTTGCTAGGAGACAATTGGAATGCGAGGCGGGCTTCCCAGGCATCCATCCGCGAACGGTGCTCTGGAGTCATTCCATATGGGATGTCCTGGAGCTGTCCAACAGGTCTCAATTGTCCGGAAGAAGGAATCCTGGAAGGGGGCATCCCACAACTCCCAACGTGGGAAAACCTCAATGGTCTCGAGATTCCGCTCCCTTCATGAAGCGGCCGTCATGCTCAGAAACTCCCACCTGAGCCAACGTCTGATCCTCGCCCTGACTTCAGATGCATGAGATATTGGTTCAGATCTGCAGGGGGTACCTGCCGTGCCCTCGCCCTGAAACCCAAGTCTAGCTTGTCTTCTCAGACTTCCATCCTCACACTCCTGGCCCCAAAGCCCTCAAGTTTGGCAATTCCGGACCCACAATGCAGCACTCTGCCTGCCCTCTAGAGAAAAAAATGATTGCCTCATGAGCTTCCCAGGCACCTTAAATGAGGGTAAACCTACACAGCACTCGACTTTACCCAAATTATATAGTCTAACCTGGGCACTAATGCACTGTCGAACACATCCTGAGCCCGGACCTCCTGACCAACACCCAGAAAGCTGACCGCACACTGAGCACATAAAACCCGCCATGGCCTTAGGTCATCATCTCTTCCCTACCTCAGTTTTCAGGCTTCAGAACCGAGACCTTATCTCCAATCACTGCCCAGGGGTGAGTCTGATGCAGAAATCAGAACTCCTCCTTACCCATGGCAAGAACCCTTGTGGTTGGCACATTGTCCAACGATCAGTGTAGGAGAAACCCTGAGGCCCCGCCCATTCTTGAGTGCGACGAGGGCATACACACGCATTGTGACCCTCAGCATGAGTCCTGTCCTCTAGTAAGTCCTCTCAGTGGCTGGACCATTAGATGTCATAATGGGCTTGACATGTCCCTAGGCCCCAATTTTTAACCAGATTTCTGATTGTCCAGTCGCCCCTCCTAGGGCTCTACTCTGAAATCCCTCATTTGGTGGGACACCTGAGTTTAAAAAAGAAAACAACAACAACAACAAAATAAAACGGACTTCTTCCAGCCCACAGAATGAACCCAAACTCTTTGGACGGGGCCAAACCACCAGAGAGTAAGACTCGTCCATTTCCCATGAAGTCACCCAGAAATTCCACGACCATGAGTGACACGATATCCCGAGACAAAAACTTGAGCAGGAGCCTCACACTCGCCCTTCTTTCAAATCCCGAAAAGTTCTCCTCATGGTCTGTAGATCAGTCCTGCCATACCTATGACCTGAAACATAAGCCGAGTTTGTGTTTTCAGACAACTGTCCAAAAAGGGCTGGACTACACAACCTACAGGCTCAGGCCCCTGGAGCCAAACCTGAGGACTGTACTTGCCCTCTCCAAGGGAATTGTGTGTGCCCATTCCAATGGCCACAACCCTTCTAATAGGATAAACCTCCAAAGTCCCTGATATATCTCAATAGTGGTAGCTTCCCAGGAAAAACAGGGGCAATCTGAGCCCAAATGAGCCCCTACCTGCACTCAGACCCATAGACAGATGTCCTCAGAGGTAAAAAGGAAAGAACAGGCCCCTAGGCACTAATCAGATCCATTGCTTTGGTTTCCAGGCATCTCTCCTCAGAGGCCTGGATTTCAAAAGCAGCATATAGCTGTTTCTTGTTTCACCCATCAGAAAACATCTCATCTACACATGGGAAACTTGCACGTTGGAGCTGTGTCAAAGCCTCTGTTTAGGAGAACCCTTTAGGGCCCCAGTGCCACCGCTTCATTCCAAGGTCTCCATAGACACAAAAGCACATTCGGACCCATCCCCAGGGGTGTGCATTTCAACTCAGCATCCTCGGTAGCTCCCCACAGATCCAGGAGATCTAAACTGTCTTGTTGCTAGGAGACAATTGGAATGCGAGGTGGGCTACCCAGCCATCTATCCTTAGAACCCTGCTCAGAATCATTGGCCTGGAGCCAAACAACAGGTCTCAATTCTCCTGCCGAAGACTCTCTGCAGTTTGGAGCTTCTCACAACTCCCATCATGGGAAAACCCCCATGGCCTCGTGATGCCCCCCCATTCATGAAGGGGCCATCAGGGACAGAAACTCCAACCTGAGCGATCGTCTGATCCTCGCCCTGACTTCAGATGCACGAGATCTCGATTCAGGTCTGTAGATTGTGCCTGCCATGGCCTCACCCAGAAACCTAAGCCTAGCTTGTGTTCTCAGACTTTTGTCGTCAGACTACTGGCCCACAAGGCCTCCAGTTTGGCAATCCAGAACTACAATGCAGTACTCTGCCTGCCCTCCAGATAAAAAACATTGTCCTCTGGGGCTACCCAGTAACCCCAAATGAGGATCATCCTGCACCGACCTTGGCTGTACCCCAAATACATAGGCTGACCAGGGCACTAATGCCCTTTCTGACACAGCCTGAGCCTGGACCCCCTGGCCCCTCCCAGACAGCTGGCCGCACACTGAGCACATCGAGCCGCCATGGCCTTAGGTTGTCATCTCTTCCCAACCTCGGTTTTCAGGTTTCAGAACCTAGACCTTATCTCCAATCACTGTCCATGTTGAAGGTGATGCAGAAATCAGAACTCCTTCCCCATGGCAAGAAACCTTGTGGTTGGCATGTTGTCCAACGTTCAGTGTCGTTGAAACCAGTGTGGCCCATGAGGCCCCGCCCATGCTCGCGGGCCACATTGGTCACAAACACACATTGTGACCCTCAGGCTGAGCCCAGTCCTCAAGTAAGGCCACTCAGTGGCTGGATGAAGAGATAGCCTATTGGGCTTGCCATGCCCCTAGGCCCCAATTTTTCACCATAGTTCGGATTGTCCCTTCAGTCTTCCCCACGGCTTTGCTTTGGAATTCCTCTTTTGGTGGGACACCTGAGGTAACAAAACTGAAATGAGTCCTCCCATCCCACAGATTGACGAAAAGCAATTGGGAATCGGGCCAAATCCTCAGAGAGGAAGATTCGTCCATGGCCCATGAGGCCTCCCCGACATTCCACGGCCATCACTGATACAAAATCCAGAGACAAAAGCCTGAGCAATCGCCACAGACTCGCACTTTCTTCATATCCTGTAGAGTTCTTCTCATGGTTTGTAGATCGGGCCTGCCATACCTACGTCCCCAAACCTAAGCTGAGTTTGTGTTTTCAGACTTCTGTCCTCAAAGTCTTGGGCCACACACCCTCCAGGCTGGGCCCCTGGAGCCACACATTAGGACTGTGCCTACCAATCCATGGGAATTCTGCCCATTCCATGGTCCAAAATCGTACAAATTAGGAGAAACCTCCAACGACCCTTAGGCCATCCCAATAGTGTGGGTCACCCGGAACAAACAAGGGGTGTCTGACACCAGCTGATAATCGACTTCCACTCATACCATAGATGGATGTCCCCAGAGAAGAAGATTGAACCAGACAGGACCCTAGGCCATAATAGGATCCATTGCTATGGGTTACAGGCATGTGTCCTCAAAAGCCTGATTCCAATACGAGCATAGGGGTTTTCCTGAGGCACCCATCAGAACTCATCTCGTCTCCACAAGTAAACCTGTGCATGGGAGCCATGTCCAAAGCTTAGGAAAGTACTTCAGGTTGCCGGTGCCACCGCCCCATTCCAAGGCCCTCATGGACACAAAAACACATTAGGACACATCCTCAGGAAAGTCCATTTCAACTCAGCCACCGAGGTTGCTCCCGCAGAGCCATCAGATCTAAAGTGTCTTGTTGCTAGGAGACAATTGGAATGCGAGGCGGGCTTCCCAGGCATCCATCCGCGAACGGTGCTCTGGAGTCATTCCATATGGGATGTCCTGGAGCTGTCCAACAGGTCTCAATTGTCCGGAAGAAGGAATCCTGGAAGGGGGCATCCCACAACTCCCAACGTGGGAAAACCTCAATGGTCTCGAGATTCCGCTCCCTTCATGAAGCGGCCGTCATGCTCAGAAACTCCCACCTGAGCCAACGTCTGATCCTCGCCCTGACTTCAGATGCATGAGATATTGGTTCAGATCTGCAGGGGGTACCTGCCGTGCCCTCGCCCTGAAACCCAAGTCTAGCTTGTCTTCTCAGACTTCCATCCTCACACTCCTGGCCCCAAAGCCCTCAAGTTTGGCAATTCCGGACCCACAATGCAGCACTCTGCCTGCCCTCTAGAGAAAAAAATGATTGCCTCATGAGCTTCCCAGGCACCTTAAATGAGGGTAAACCTACACAGCACTCGACTTTACCCAAATTATATAGTCTAACCTGGGCACTAATGCACTGTCGAACACATCCTGAGCCCGGACCTCCTGACCAACACCCAGAAAGCTGACCGCACACTGAGCACATAAAACCCGCCATGGCCTTAGGTCATCATCTCTTCCCTACCTCAGTTTTCAGGCTTCAGAACCGAGACCTTATCTCCAATCACTGCCCAGGGGTGAGTCTGATGCAGAAATCAGAACTCCTCCTTACCCATGGCAAGAACCCTTGTGGTTGGCACATTGTCCAACGATCAGTGTAGGAGAAACCCTGAGGCCCCGCCCATTCTTGAGTGCGACGAGGGCATACACACGCATTGTGACCCTCAGCATGAGTCCTGTCCTCTAGTAAGTCCTCTCAGTGGCTGGACCATTAGATGTCATAATGGGCTTGACATGTCCCTAGGCCCCAATTTTTAACCAGATTTCTGATTGTCCAGTCGCCCCTCCTAGGGCTCTACTCTGAAATCCCTCATTTGGTGGGACACCTGAGGTTAAAAAAGAAAACAACAACAACAACAAAATAAAACGGACTTCTTCCAGCCCACAGAATGAACCCAAACTCTTTGGACGGGGCCAAACCACCAGAGAGTAAGACTCGTCCATTTCCCATGAAGTCACCCAGAAATTCCACGACCATGAGTGACACGATATCCCGAGACAAAAACTTGAGCAGGAGCCTCACACTCGCCCTTCTTTCAAATCCCGAAAAGTTCTCCTCATGGTCTGTAGATCAGTCCTGCCATACCTATGACCTGAAACATAAGCCGAGTTTGTGTTTTCAGACAACTGTCCAAAAAGGGCTGGACTACACAACCTACAGGCTCAGGCCCCTGGAGCCAAACCTGAGGACTGTACTTGCCCTCTCCAAGGGAATTGTGTGTGCCCATTCCAATGGCCACAACCCTTCTAATAGGATAAACCTCCAAAGTCCCTGATATATCTCAATAGTGGTAGCTTCCCAGGAAAAACAGGGGCAATCTGAGCCCAAATGAGCCCCTACCTGCACTCAGACCCATAGACAGATGTCCTCAGAGGTAAAAAGGAAAGAACAGGCCCCTAGGCACTAATCAGATCCATTGCTTTGGTTTCCAGGCATCTCTCCTCAGAGGCCTGGATTTCAAAAGCAGCATATAGCTGTTTCTTGTTTCACCCATCAGAAAACATCTCATCTACACATGGGAAACTTGCACGTTGGAGCTGTGTCAAAGCCTCTGTTTAGGAGAACCCTTTAGGGCCCCAGTGCCACCGCTTCATTCCAAGGTCTCCATAGACACAAAAGCACATTCGGACCCATCCCCAGGGGTGTGCATTTCAACTCAGCATCCTCGGTAGCTCCCCACAGATCCAGGAGATCTAAACTGTCTTGTTGCTAGGAGACAATTGGAATGCGAGGTGGGCTACCCAGCCATCTATCCTTAGAACCCTGCTCAGAATCATTGGCCTGGAGCCAAACAACAGGTCTCAATTCTCCTGCCGAAGACTCTCTGCAGTTTGGAGCTTCTCACAACTCCCATCATGGGAAAACCCCCATGGCCTCGTGATGCCCCCCCATTCATGAAGGGGCCATCAGGGACAGAAACTCCAACCTGAGCGATCGTCTGATCCTCGCCCTGACTTCAGATGCATGAGATCTCGATTCAGGTCTGTAGATTGTGCCTGCCATGGCCTCACCCAGAAACCTAAGCCTAGCTTGTGTTCTCAGACTTTTGTCGTCAGACTACTGGCCCACAAGGCCTCCAGTTTGGCAATCCAGAACTACAATGCAGTACTCTGCCTGCCCTCCAGATAAAAAACATTGTCCTCTGGGGCTACCCAGTAACCCCAAATGAGGATCATCCTGCACCGACCTTGGCTGTACCCCAAATACATAGGCTGACCAGGGCACTAATGCCCTTTCTGACACAGCCTGAGCCTGGACCCCCTGGCCCCTCCCAGACAGCTGGCCGCACACTGAGCACATCGAGCCGCCATGGCCTTAGGTTGTCATCTCTTCCCAACCTCGGTTTTCAGGTTTCAGAACCTAGACCTTATCTCCAATCACTGTCCATGTTGAAGGTGATGCAGAAATCAGAACTCCTTCCCCATGGCAAGAAACCTTGTGGTTGGCATGTTGTCCAACGTTCAGTGTCGTTGAAACCAGTGTGGCCCATGAGGCCCCGCCCATGCTCGCGGGCCACATTGGTCACAAACACACATTGTGACCCTCAGGCTGAGCCCAGTCCTCAAGTAAGGCCACTCAGTGGCTGGATGAAGAGATAGCCTATTGGGCTTGCCATGCCCCTAGGCCCCAATTTTTCACCATAGTTCGGATTGTCCCTTCAGTCTTCCCCACGGCTTTGCTTTGGAATTCCTCTTTTGGTGGGACACCTGAGGTAACAAAACTGAAATGAGTCCTCCCATCCCACAGATTGACGAAAAGCAATTGGGAATCGGGCCAAATCCTCAGAGAGGAAGATTCGTCCATGGCCCATGAGGCCTCCCCGACATTCCACGGCCATCACTGATACAAAATCCAGAGACAAAAGCCTGAGCAATCGCCACAGACTCGCACTTTCTTCATATCCTGTAGAGTTCTTCTCATGGTTTGTAGATCGGGCCTGCCATACCTACGTCCCCAAACCTAAGCTGAGTTTGTGTTTTCAGACTTCTGTCCTCAAAGTCTTGGGCCACACACCCTCCAGGCTGGGCCCCTGGAGCCACACATTAGGACTGTGCCTACCAATCCATGGGAATTCTGCCCATTCCATGGTCCAAAATCGTACAAATTAGGAGAAACCTCCAACGACCCTTAGGCCATCCCAATAGTGTGGGTCACCCGGAACAAACAAGGGGTGTCTGACACCAGCTGATAATCGACTTCCACTCATACCATAGATGGATGTCCCCAGAGAAGAAGATTGAACCAGACAGGACCCTAGGCCATAATAGGATCCATTGCTATGGGTTACAGGCATGTGTCCTCAAAAGCCTGATTCCAATACGAGCATAGGGGTTTTCCTGAGGCACCCATCAGAACTCATCTCGTCTCCACAAGTAAACCTGTGCATGGGAGCCATGTCCAAAGCTTAGGAAAGTACTTCAGGTTGCCGGTGCCACCGCCCCATTCCAAGGCCCTCATGGACACAAAAACACATTAGGACACATCCTCAGGAAAGTCCATTTCAACTCAGCCACCGAGGTTGCTCCCGCAGAGCCATCAGATCTAAAGTGTCTTGTTGCTAGGAGACAATTGGAATGCGAGGCGGGCTTCCCAGGCATCCATCCGCGAACGGTGCTCTGGAGTCATTCCATATGGGATGTCCTGGAGCTGTCCAACAGGTCTCAATTGTCCGGAAGAAGGAATCCTGGAAGGGGGCATCCCACAACTCCCAACGTGGGAAAACCTCAATGGTCTCGAGATTCCGCTCCCTTCATGAAGCGGCCGTCATGCTCAGAAACTCCCACCTGAGCCAACGTCTGATCCTCGCCCTGACTTCAGATGCATGAGATATTGGTTCAGATCTGCAGGGGGTACCTGCCGTGCCCTCGCCCTGAAACCCAAGTCTAGCTTGTCTTCTCAGACTTCCATCCTCACACTCCTGGCCCCAAAGCCCTCAAGTTTGGCAATTCCGGACCCACAATGCAGCACTCTGCCTGCCCTCTAGAGAAAAAAATGATTGCCTCATGAGCTTCCCAGGCACCTTAAATGAGGGTAAACCTACACAGCACTCGACTTTACCCAAATTATATAGTCTAACCTGGGCACTAATGCACTGTCGAACACATCCTGAGCCCGGACCTCCTGACCAACACCCAGAAAGCTGACCGCACACTGAGCACATAAAACCCGCCATGGCCTTAGGTCATCATCTCTTCCCTACCTCAGTTTTCAGGCTTCAGAACCGAGACCTTATCTCCAATCACTGCCCAGGGGTGAGTCTGATGCAGAAATCAGAACTCCTCCTTACCCATGGCAAGAACCCTTGTGGTTGGCACATTGTCCAACGATCAGTGTAGGAGAAACCCTGAGGCCCCGCCCATTCTTGAGTGCGACGAGGGCATACACACGCATTGTGACCCTCAGCATGAGTCCTGTCCTCTAGTAAGTCCTCTCAGTGGCTGGACCATTAGATGTCATAATGGGCTTGACATGTCCCTAGGCCCCAATTTTTAACCAGATTTCTGATTGTCCAGTCGCCCCTCCTAGGGCTCTACTCTGAAATCCCTCATTTGGTGGGACACCTGAGGTTAAAAAAGAAAACAACAACAACAACAAAATAAAACGGACTTCTTCCAGCCCACAGAATGAACCCAAACTCTTTGGACGGGGCCAAACCACCAGAGAGTAAGACTCGTCCATTTCCCATGAAGTCACCCAGAAATTCCACGACCATGAGTGACACGATATCCCGAGACAAAAACTTGAGCAAGAGCCTCACACTCGCCCTTCTTTCAAATCCCGAAAAGTTCTCCTCATGGTCTGTAGATCAGTCCTGCCATACCTATGACCTGAAACATAAGCCGAGTTTGTGTTTTCAGACAACTGTCCAAAAAGGGCTGGACTACACAACCTACAGGCTCAGGCCCCTGGAGCCAAACCTGAGGACTGTACTTGCCCTCTCCAAAGGAATTGTGTGTGCCCATTCCAATGGCCACAACCCTTCTAATAGTATAAACCTCCAAAGTCCCTGATATATCTCAATAGTGGTAGCTTCCCAGGAAAAACAGGGGCAATCTGAGCCCAAATGAGCCCCTACCTGCACTCAGACCCATAGACAGATGTACTCAGAGGTAAAAAGGAAAGAACAGGCCCCTAGGCACTAAGCAGATCCATTGCTTTGGTTTCCAGGCATCTCTCCTCAGAGGCCTGGATTTCAAAAGCAGCATATAGCTGTTTCTTGTTTCACCCATCAGAAAACATCTCATCTACACATGGGAAACTTGCACGTTGGAGCTGTGTCAAAGCCTCTGTTTAGGAGAACCCTTTAGGGCCCCAGTGCCACCGCTTCATTCCAAGGTCTCCATAGACACAAAAGCACATTCGGACCCATCCCCAGGGGTGTGCATTTCAACTCAGCATCCTCGGTAGCTCCCCACAGATCCAGGAGATCTAAACTGTCTTGTTGCTAGGAGACAATTGGAATGCGAGGTGGGCTACCCAGCCATCTATCCTTAGAACCCTGCTCAGAATCATTGGCCTGGAGCCAAACAACAGGTCTCAATTGTCCTGCCGAAGACTCTCTGCAGTTTGGAGCTTCTCACAACTCCCATCATGGGAAAACCCCCATGGCCTCGTGATGCCCCCCCATTCATGAAGGGGCCATCAGGGACAGAAACTCCAACCTGAGCGATCGTCTGATCCTCGCCCTGACTTCAGATGCACGAGATCTCGATTCAGGTCTGTAGATTGTGCCTGCCATGGCCTCACCCAGAAACCTAAGCCTAGCTTGTGTTCTCAGACTTTTGTCGTCAGACTACTGGCCCACAAGGCCTCCAGTTTGGCAATCCAGAACTACAATGCAGTACTCTGCCTGCCCTCCAGATAAAAAACATTGTCCTCTGGGGCTACCCAGTAACCCCAAATGAGGATCATCCTGCACCGACCTTGGCTGTACCCCAAATACATAGGCTGACCAGGGCACTAATGCCCTTTCTGACACAGCCTGAGCCTGGACCCCCTGGCCCCTCCCAGACAGCTGGCCGCACACTGAGCACATCGAGCCGCCATGGCCTTAGGTCGTCATCTCTTCCCAACCTCGGTTTTCAGGTTTCAGAACCTAGACCTTATCTCCAATCACTGTCCATGTTGAAGGTGATGCAGAAATCAGAACTCCTTCCCCATGGCAAGAAACCTTGAGGTTGGCATGTTGTCCAACGTTCAGTGTCGTGGAAACCAGTGTGGCCCATGAGGCCCCGCCCATGCTCGCGGGCCACATTGGTCACAAACACACATTGTGACCCTCAGGCTGAGCCCAGTCCTCAAGTAAGGCCACTCAGTGGCTGGATGAAGAGATAGCATATTGGGCTTGCCATGCCCCTAGGCCCCAATTTTTCACCATAGTTCGGATTGTCCCTTCAGTCTTCCCCACGGCTTTGCTTTGGAATTCCTCTTTTGGTGGGACACCTGAGGTAACAAAACTGAAATGAGTCCTCCCATCCCACAGATTGACGAAAAGCAATTTGGAATCGGGCCAAATCCTCAGAGAGGAAGATTCGTCCATGGCCCATGAGGCCTCCCCGACATTCCACGGCCATCACTGATACAAAATCCAGAGACAAAAGCCTGAGCAATCGCCACAGACTCGCACTTTCTTCATATCCTGTAGAGTTCTTCTCATGGTTTGTAGATCGGGCCTGCCATACCTACGTCCCCAAACCTAAGCTGAGTTTGTGTTTTCAGACTTCTGTCCTCAAAGTCTTGGGCCACACACCCTCCAGGCTGGGCCCCTGGAGCCACACATTAGGACTGTGCCTACCAATCCATGGGAATTCTGCCCATTCCATGGTCCAAAATCGTACAAATTAGGAGAAACCTCCAACGACCCTTAGGCCATCCCAATAGTGTGGGTCACCCGGAACAAACAAGGGGTGTCTGACACCAGCTGATAATCGACTTCCACTCATACCATAGATGGATGTCCCCAGAGAAGAAGATTGAACCAGACAGGACCCTAGGCCATTATAGGATCCATTGCTATGGGTTACAGGCATGTGTCCTCAAAAGCCTGATTCCAATACGAGCATAGGGGTTTTCCTGAGGCACCCATCAGAACTCATCTCGTCTCCACAAGTAAACCTGTGCATGGGAGCCATGTCCAAAGCTTAGGAAAGTACTTCAGGTTGCCGGTGCCACCGCCCCATTCCAAGGCCCTCATGGACACAAAAACACATTAGGACACATCCTCAGGAAAGTCCATTTCAACTCAGCCACCGCGGTTGCTCCCGCAGAGCCATCAGATCTAAACTCTCTTGTTAATAGGAGACAATTGGAATGCGAGGCGGGCTTCCCAGGCATCCATCCGCGAACGGTGCTCTGGAGTCATTCCATATGGGATGTCCTGGAGCTGTCCAACAGGTCTCAATTGTCCGGAAGAAGGAATCCTGGAAGGGGGCATCCCACAACTCCCAACATGGGAAAACCTCAATGGTCTCGAGATTCCGCTCCCTTCATGAAGCGGCCGTCATGCTCAGAAACTCCCACCTGAGCCAACGTCTGATCCTCGCCCTGACTTCAGATGCATGAGATATTGGTTCAGATCTGCAGGGGGTACCTGCCGTGCCCTCGCCCTGAAACCCAAGTCTAGCTTGTCTTCTCAGACTTCCATCCTCACACTCCTGGCCCCAAAGCCCTCAAGTTTGGCAATTCCGGACCCACAATGCAGCACTCTGCCTGCCCTCTAGAGAAAAAAATGATTGCCTCATGAGCTTCCCAGGCACCTTAAATGAGGGTAAACCTACACAGCACTCGACTTTACCCAAATTATATAGTCTAACCTGGGCACTAATGCACTGTCGAACACATCCTGAGCCCGGACCTCCTGACCAACACCCAGAAAGCTGACCGCACACTGAGCACATAAAACCCGCCATGGCCTTAGGTCATCATCTCTTCCCTACCTCAGTTTTCAGGCTTCAGAACCGAGACCTTATCTCCAATCACTGCCCAGGGGTGAGTCTGATGCAGAAATCAGAACTCCTCCTTACCCATGGCAAGAACCCTTGTGGTTGGCACATTGTCCAACGATCAGTGTAGGAGAAACCCTGAGGCCCCGCCCATTCTTGAGTGCGACGAGGGCATACACACGCATTGTGACCCTCAGCATGAGTCCTGTCCTCTAGTAAGTCCTCTCAGTGGCTGGACCATTAGATGTCATAATGGGCTTGACATGTCCCTAGGCCCCAATTTTTAACCAGATTTCTGATTGTCCAGTCGCCCCTCCTAGGGCTCTACTCTGAAATCCCTCATTTGGTGGGACACCTGAGGTTAAAAAAGAAAACAACAACAACAACAAAATAAAACGGACTTCTTCCAGCCCACAGAATGAACCCAAACTCTTTGGACGGGGCCAAACCACCAGAGAGTAAGACTCGTCCATTTCCCATGAAGTCACCCAGAAATTCCACGACCATGAGTGACACGATATCCCGAGACAAAAACTTGAGCAGGAGCCTCACACTCGCCCTTCTTTCAAATCCCGAAAAGTTCTCCTCATGGTCTGTAGATCAGTCCTGCCATACCTATGACCTGAAACATAAGCCGAGTTTGTGTTTTCAGACAACTGTCCAAAAAGGGCTGGACTACACAACCTACAGGCTCAGGCCCCTGGAGCCAAACCTGAGGACTGTACTTGCCCTCTCCAAGGGAATTGTGTGTGCCCATTCCAATGGCCACAACCCTTCTAATAGGATAAACCTCCAAAGTCCCTGATATATCTCAATAGTGGTAGCTTCCCAGGAAAAACAGGGGCAATCTGAGCCCAAATGAGCCCCTACCTGCACTCAGACCCATAGACAGATGTCCTCAGAGGTAAAAAGGAAAGAACAGGCCCCTAGGCACTAATCAGATCCATTGCTTTGGTTTCCAGGCATCTCTCCTCAGAGGCCTGGATTTCAAAAGCAGCATATAGCTGTTTCTTGTTTCACCCATCAGAAAACATCTCATCTACACATGGGAAACTTGCACGTTGGAGCTGTGTCAAAGCCTCTGTTTAGGGGAACCCTTTAGGGCCCCAGTGCCACCGCTTCATTCCAAGGTCTCCATAGACACAAAAGCACATTCGGACCCATCCCCAGGGGTGTGCATTTCAACTCAGCATCCTCGGTAGCTCCCCACAGATCCAGGAGATCTAAACTGTCTTGTTGCTAGGAGACAATTGGAATGCGAGGTGGGCTACCCAGCCATCTATCCTTAGAACCCTGCTCAGAATCATTGGCCTGGAGCCAAACAACAGGTCTCAATTCTCCTGCCGAAGACTCTCTGCAGTTTGGAGCTTCTCACAACTCCCATCATGGGAAAACCCCCATGGCCTCGTGATGCCCCCCCCATTCATGAAGGGGCCATCAGGGACAGAAACTCCAACCTGAGCGATCGTCTGATCCTCGCCCTGACTTCAGATGCACGAGATCTCGATTCAGGTCTGTAGATTGTGCCTGCCATGGCCTCACCCAGAAACCTAAGCCTAGCTTGTGTTCTCAGACTTTTGTCGTCAGACTACTGGCCCACAAGGCCTCCAGTTTGGCAATCCAGAACTACAATGCAGTACTCTGCCTGCCCTCCAGATAAAAAACATTGTCCTCTGGGGCTACCCAGTAACCCCAAATGAGGATCATCCTGCACCGACCTTGGCTGTACCCCAAATACATAGGCTGACCAGGGCACTAATGCCCTTTCTGACACAGCCTGAGCCTGGACCCCCTGGCCCCTCCCAGACAGCTGGCCGCACACTGAGCACATCGAGCCGCCATGGCCTTAGGTTGTCATCTCTTCCCAACCTCGGTTTTCAGGTTTCAGAACCTAGACCTTATCTCCAATCACTGTCCATGTTGAAGGTGATGCAGAAATCAGAACTCCTTCCCCATGGCAAGAAACCTTGTGGTTGGCATGTTGTCCAACGTTCAGTGTCGTTGAAACCAGTGTGGCCCATGAGGCCCCGCCCATGCTCGCGGGCCACATTGGTCACAAACACACATTGTGACCCTCAGGCTGAGCCCAGTCCTCAAGTAAGGCCACTCAGTGGCTGGATGAAGAGATAGCCTATTGGGCTTGCCATGCCCCTAGGCCCCAATTTTTCACCATAGTTCGGATTGTCCCTTCAGTCTTCCCCACGGCTTTGCTTTGGAATTCCTCTTTTGGTGGGACACCTGAGGTAACAAAACTGAAATGAGTCCTCCCATCCCACAGATTGACGAAAAGCAATTGGGAATCGGGCCAAATCCTCAGAGAGGAAGATTCGTCCATGGCCCATGAGGCCTCCCCGACATTCCACGGCCATCACTGATACAAAATCCAGAGACAAAAGCCTGAGCAATCGCCACAGACTCGCACTTTCTTCATATCCTGTAGAGTTCTTCTCATGGTTTGTAGATCGGGCCTGCCATACCTACGTCCCCAAACCTAAGCTGAGTTTGTGTTTTCAGACTTCTGTCCTCAAAGTCTTGGGCCACACACCCTCCAGGCTGGGCCCCTGGAGCCACACATTAGGACTGTGCCTACCAATCCATGGGAATTCTGCCCATTCCATGGTCCAAAATCGTACAAATTAGGAGAAACCTCCAACGACCCTTAGGCCATCCCAATAGTGTGGGTCACCCGGAACAAACAAGGGGTGTCTGACACCAGCTGATAATCGACTTCCACTCATACCATAGATGGATGTCCCCAGAGAAGAAGATTGAACCAGACAGGACCCTAGGCCATAATAGGATCCATTGCTATGGGTTACAGGCATGTGTCCTCAAAAGCCTGATTCCAATACGAGCATAGGGGTTTTCCTGAGGCACCCATCAGAACTCATCTCGTCTCCACAAGTAAACCTGTGCATGGGAGCCATGTCCAAAGCTTAGGAAAGTACTTCAGGTTGCCGGTGCCACCGCCCCATTCCAAGGCCCTCATGGACACAAAAACACATTAGGACACATCCTCAGGAAAGTCCATTTCAACTCAGCCACCGAGGTTGCTCCCGCAGAGCCATCAGATCTAAAGTGTCTTGTTGCTAGGAGACAATTGGAATGCGAGGCGGGCTTCCCAGGCATCCATCCGCGAACGGTGCTCTGGAGTCATTCCATATGGGATGTCCTGGAGCTGTCCAACAGGTCTCAATTGTCCGGAAGAAGGAATCCTGGAAGGGGGCATCCCACAACTCCCAACGTGGGAAAACCTCAATGGTCTCGAGATTCCGCTCCCTTCATGAAGCGGCCGTCATGCTCAGAAACTCCCACCTGAGCCAACGTCTGATCCTCGCCCTGACTTCAGATGCATGAGATATTGGTTCAGATCTGCAGGGGGTACCTGCCGTGCCCTCGCCCTGAAACCCAAGTCTAGCTTGTCTTCTCAGACTTCCATCCTCACACTCCTGGCCCCAAAGCCCTCAAGTTTGGCAATTCCGGACCCACAATGCAGCACTCTGCCTGCCCTCTAGAGAAAAAAATGATTGCCTCATGAGCTTCCCAGGCACCTTAAATGAGGGTAAACCTACACAGCACTCGACTTTACCCAAATTATATAGTCTAACCTGGGCACTAATGCACTGTCGAACACATCCTGAGCCCGGACCTCCTGACCAACACCCAGAAAGCTGACCGCACACTGAGCACATAAAACCCGCCATGGCCTTAGGTCATCATCTCTTCCCTACCTCAGTTTTCAGGCTTCAGAACCGAGACCTTATCTCCAATCACTGCCCAGGGGTGAGTCTGATGCAGAAATCAGAACTCCTCCTTACCCATGGCAAGAACCCTTGTGGTTGGCACATTGTCCAACGATCAGTGTAGGAGAAACCCTGAGGCCCCGCCCATTCTTGAGTGCGACGAGGGCATACACACGCATTGTGACCCTCAGCATGAGTCCTGTCCTCTAGTAAGTCCTCTCAGTGGCTGGACCATTAGATGTCATAATGGGCTTGACATGTCCCTAGGCCCCAATTTTTAACCAGATTTCTGATTGTCCAGTCGCCCCTCCTAGGGCTCTACTCTGAAATCCCTCATTTGGTGGGACACCTGAGGTTAAAAAAGAAAACAACAACAACAACAAAATAAAACGGACTTCTTCCAGCCCACAGAATGAACCCAAACTCTTTGGACGGGGCCAAACCACCAGAGAGTAAGACTCGTCCATTTCCCATGAAGTCACCCAGAAATTCCACGACCATGAGTGACACGATATCCCGAGACAAAAACTTGAGCAGGAGCCTCACACTCGCCCTTCTTTCAAATCCCGAAAAGTTCTCCTCATGGTCTGTAGATCAGTCCTGCCATACCTATGACCTGAAACATAAGCCGAGTTTGTGTTTTCAGACAACTGTCCAAAAAGGGCTGGACTACACAACCTACAGGCTCAGGCCCCTGGAGCCAAACCTGAGGACTGTACTTGCCCTCTCCAAAGGAATTGTGTGTGCCCATTCCAATGGCCACAACCCTTCTAATAGTATAAACCTCCAAAGTCCCTGATATATCTCAATAGTGGTAGCTTCCCAGGAAAAACAGGGGCAATCTGAGCCCAAATGAGCCCCTACCTGCACTCAGACCCATAGACAGATGTACTCAGAGGTAAAAAGGAAAGAACAGGCCCCTAGGCACTAAGCAGATCCATTGCTTTGGTTTCCAGGCATCTCTCCTCAGAGGCCTGGATTTCAAAAGCAGCATATAGCTGTTTCTTGTTTCACCCATCAGAAAACATCTCATCTACACATGGGAAACTTGCACGTTGGAGCTGTGTCAAAGCCTCTGTTTAGGAGAACCCTTTAGGGCCCCAGTGCCACCGCTTCATTCCAAGGTCTCCATAGACACAAAAGCACATTCGGACCCATCCCCAGGGGTGTGCATTTCAACTCAGCATCCTCGGTAGCTCCCCACAGATCCAGGAGATCTAAACTGTCTTGTTGCTAGGAGACAATTGGAATGCGAGGTGGGCTACCCAGCCATCCATCCTTAGAACCCTGCTCAGAATCATTGGCCTGGAGCCAAACAACAGGTCTCAATTGTCCTGCCGAAGACTCTCTGCAGTTTGGAGCTTCTCACAACTCCCATCATGGGAAAACCCCCATGGCCTCGTGATGCCCCCCCATTCATGAAGGGGCCATCAGGGACAGAAACTCCAACCTGAGCGATCGTCTGATCCTCGCCCTGACTTCAGATGCACGAGATCTCGATTCAGGTCTGTAGATTGTGCCTGCCATGGCCTCACCCAGAAACCTAAGCCTAGCTTGTGTTCTCAGACTTTTGTCGTCAGACTACTGGCCCACAAGGCCTCCAGTTTGGCAATCCAGAACTACAATGCAGCACTCTGCCTGCCCTCCAGATAAAAAACATTGTCCTCTGGGGCTACGCAGTAACCCCAAATGAGGATCATCCTGCACCGACCTTGGCTGTACCCCAAATACATAGGCTGACCAGGGCACTAATGCCCTTTCTGACACAGCCTGAGCCTGGACCCCCTGGCCCCTCCCAGACAGCTGGCCGCACACTGAGCACATCGAGCCAGCATGGCCTTAGGTTGTCATCTCTTCCCAACCTCGGTTTTCAGGTTTCAGAACCTAGACCTTATCTCCAATCACTGTCCATGTTGAAGGTGATGCAGAAATCAGAACTCCTTCCCCATGGCAAGAAACCTTGTGGTTGGCATGTTGTCCAACGTTCAGTGTCGTGGAAACCAGTGTGGCCCATGAGGCCCCGCCCATGCTCGCGGGCCACATTGGTCACAAACACACATTGTGACCCTCAGGCTGAGCCCAGTCCTCAAGTAAGGCCACTCAGTGGCTGGATGAAGAGATAGCATATTGGGCTTGCCATGCCCCTAGGCCCCAATTTTTCACCATAGTTCGGATTGTCCCTTCAGTCTTCCCCACGGCTTTGCTTTGGAATTCCTCTTTTGGTGGGACACCTGAGGTAACAAAACTGAAATGAGTCCTCCCATCCCACAGATTGACGAAAAGCAATTGGGAATCGGGCCAAATCCTCAGAGAGGAAGATTCGTCCATGGCCCATGAGGCCTCCCCGACATTCCACGGCCATCACTGATACAAAATCCAGAGACAAAAGCCTGAGCAATCGCCACAGACTCGCACTTTCTTCATATCCTGTAGAGTTCTTCTCATGGTTTGTAGATCGGGCCTGCCATACCTACGTCCCCAAACCTAAGCTGAGTTTGTGTTTTCAGACTTCTGTCCTCAAAGTCTTGGGCCACACACCCTCCAGGCTGGGCCCCTGGAGCCACACATTAGGACTGTGCCTACCAATCCATGGGAATTCTGCCCATTCCATGGTCCAAAATCGTACAAATTAGGAGAAACCTCCAACGACCCTTAGGCCATCCCAATAGTGTGGGTCACCCGGAACAAACAAGGGGTGTCTGACACCAGCTGATAATCGACTTCCACTCATACCATAGATGGATGTCCCCAGAGAAGAAGATTGAACCAGACAGGACCCTAGGCCATTATAGGATCCATTGCTATGGGTTACAGGCATGTGTCCTCAAAAGCCTGATTCCAATACGAGCATAGGGGTTTTCCTGAGGCACCCATCAGAACTCATCTCGTCTCCACAAGTAAACCTGTGCATGGGAGCCATGTCCAAAGCTTAGGAAAGTACTTCAGGTTTCCGGTGCCACCTCCCGATTCCAAGGCCCTCATGGACACAAAAACACATTAGGACACATCCTCAGGAAAGTCCATTTCAACTCAGCCACCGAGGTTGCTCCCGCAGAGCCATCAGATCTAAAGTGTCTTGTTGCTAGGAGAAAATTGGAATGCGAGGCGGGCTTCCCAGGCATCCATCCGCGAACGGTGCTCTGGAGTCATTCCATATGGGATGTCCTGGAGCTGTCCAACAGGTCTCAATTGTCCGGAAGAAGGAATCCTGGAAGGGGGCATCCCACAACTCCCAACGTGGGAAAACCTCAATGGTCTCGAGATTCCGCTCCCTTCATGAAGCGGCCGTCATGCTCAGAAACTCCCACCTGAGCCAACGTCTGATCCTCGCCCTGACTTCAGATGCATGAGATATTGGTTCAGATCTGCAGGGGGTACCTGCCGTGCCCTCGCCCTGAAACCCAAGTCTAGCTTGTCTTCTCAGACTTCCATCCTCACACTCCTGGCCCCAAAGCCCTCAAGTTTGGCAATTCCGGACCCACAATGCAGCACTCTGCCTGCCCTCTAGAGAAAAAAATGATTGCCTCATGAGCTTCCCAGGCACCTTAAATGAGGGTAAACCTACACAGCACTCGACTTTACCCAAATTATATAGTCTAACCTGGGCACTAATGCACTGTCGAACACATCCTGAGCCCGGACCTCCTGACCAACACCCAGAAAGCTGACCGCACACTGAGCACATAAAACCCGCCATGGCCTTAGGTCATCATCTCTTCCCTACCTCAGTTTTCAGGCTTCAGAACCGAGACCTTATCTCCAATCACTGCCCAGGGGTGAGTCTGATGCAGAAATCAGAACTCCTCCTTACCCATGGCAAGAACCCTTGTGGTTGGCACATTGTCCAACGATCAGTGTAGGAGAAACCCTGAGGCCCCGCCCATTCTTGAGTGCGACGAGGGCATACACACGCATTGTGACCCTCAGCATGAGTCCTGTCCTCTAGTAAGTCCTCTCAGTGGCTGGACCATTAGATGTCATAATGGGCTTGACATGTCCCTAGGCCCCAATTTTTAACCAGATTTCTGATTGTCCAGTCGCCCCTCCTAGGGCTCTACTCTGAAATCCCTCATTTGGTGGGACACCTGAGGTTAAAAAAGAAAACAACAACAACAACAAAATAAAACGGACTTCTTCCAGCCCACAGAATGAACCCAAACTCTTTGGACGGGGCCAAACCACCAGAGAGTAAGACTCGTCCATTTCCCATGAAGTCACCCAGAAATTCCACGACCATGAGTGACACGATATCCCGAGACAAAAACTTGAGCAGGAGCCTCACACTCGCCCTTCTTTCAAATCCCGAAAAGTTCTCCTCATGGTCTGTAGATCAGTCCTGCCATACCTATGACCTGAAACATAAGCCGAGTTTGTGTTTTCAGACAACTGTCCAAAAAGGGCTGGACTACACAACCTACAGGCTCAGGCCCCTGGAGCCAAACCTGAGGACTGTACTTGCCCTCTCCAAAGGAATTGTGTGTGCCCATTCCAATGGCCACAACCCTTCTAATAGTATAAACCTCCAAAGTCCCTGATATATCTCAATAGTGGTAGCTTCCCAGGAAAAACAGGGGCAATCTGAGCCCAAATGAGCCCCTACCTGCACTCAGACCCATAGACAGATGTCCTCAGAGGTAAAAAGGAAAGAACAGGCCCCTAGGCACTAAGCAGATCCATTGCTTTGGTTTCCAGGCATCTCTCCTCAGAGGCCTGGATTTCAAAAGCAGCATATAGCTGTTTCTTGTTTCACCCATCAGAAAACATCTCATCTACACATGGGAAACTTGCACGTTGGAGCTGTGTCAAAGCCTCTGTTTAGGAGAACCCTTTAGGGCCCCAGAGCCACCGCTTCATTCCAAGGTCTCCATAGACACAAAAGCACATTCGGACCCATCCCCAGGGGTGTGCATTTCAACTCAGCATCCTCGGTAGCTCCCCACAGATCCAGGAGATCTAAACTGTCTTGTTGCTAGGAGACAATTGGAATGCGAGGTGGGATACCCAGCCATCCATCCTTAGAACCCTGCTCAGAATCATTGGCCTGGAGCCAAACAACAGGTCTCAATTGTCCTGCCGAAGACTCTCTGCAGTTTGGAGCTTCTCACAACTCCCATCATGGGAAAACCCCCATGGCCTCGTGATGCCCCCCCATTCATGAAGGGGCCATCAGGGACAGAAACTCCAACCTGAGCGATCGTCTGATCCTCGCCCTGACTTCAGATGCACGAGATCTCGATTCAGGTCTGTAGATTGTGCCTGCCATGGCCTCACCCAGAAACCTAAGCCTAGCTTGTGTTCTCAGACTTTTGTCGTCAGACTACTGGCCCACAAGGCCTCCAGTTTGGCAATCCAGAACTACAATGCAGCACTCTGCCTGCCCTCCAGATAAAAAACATTGTCCTCTGGGGCTACCCAGTAACCCCAAATGAGGATCATCCTGCACCGACCTTGGCTGTACCCCAAATACATAGGCTGACCAGGGCACTAATGCCCTTTCTGACACAGCCTGAGCCTGGACCCCCTGGCCCCTCCCAGACAGCTGGCCGCACACTGAGCACATCCAGCCGCCATGGCCTTAGGTTGTCATCTCTTCCCAACCTCGGTTTTCAGGTTTCAGAACCTAGACCTTATCTCCAATCACTGTCCATGTTGAAGGTGATGCAGAAATCAGAACTCCTTCCCCATGGCAAGAAACCTTGTGGTTGGCATGTTGTCCAACGTTCAGTGTCGTGGAAACCAGTGTGGCCCATGAGGCCCCGCCCATGCTCGCGGGCCACCTTGGTCACAAACACACATTGTGACCCTCAGGCTGAGCCCAGTCCTCAAGTAAGGCCACTCAGTGGCTGGATGAAGAGATAGCATATTGGGCTTGCCATGCCCCTAGGCCCCAATTTTTCACCATAGTTCGGATTGTCCCTTCAGTCTTCCCCACGGCTTTGCTTTGGAATTCCTCTTTTGGTGGGACACCTGAGGTAACAAAACTGAAATGAGTCCTCCCATCCCACAGATTGACGAAAAGCAATTGGGAATCGGGCCAAATCCTCAGAGAGGAAGATTCGTCCATGGCCCATGAGGCCTCCCCGACATTCCACGGCCATCACTGATACAAAATCCAGAGACAAAAGCCTGAGCAATCGCCACAGACTCGCACTTTCTTCATATCCTGTAGAGTTCTTCTCATGGTTTGTAGATCGGGCCTGCCATACCTACGTCCCCAAACCTAAGCTGAGTTTGTGTTTTCAGACTTCTGTCCTCAAAGTCTTGGGCCACACACCCTCCAGGCTGGGCCCCTGGAGCCACACATTAGGACTGTGCCTACCAATCCATGGGAATTCTGCCCATTCCATGGTCCAAAATCGTACAAATTAGGAGAAACCTCCAACGACCCTTAGGCCATCCCAATAGTGTGGGTCACCCGGAACAAACAAGGGGTGTCTGACACCAGCTGATAATCGACTTCCACTCATACCATAGATGGATGTCCCCAGAGAAGAAGATTGAACCAGACAGGACCCTAGGCCATTATAGGATCCATTGCTATGGGTTACAGGCATGTGTCCTCAAAAGCCTGATTCCAATACGAGCATAGGGGTTTTCCTGAGGCACCCATCAGAACTCATCTCGTCTCCACAAGTAAACCTGTGCATGGGAGCCATGTCCAAAGCTTAGGAAAGTACTTCAGGTTGCCGGTGCCACCGCCCCATTCCAAGGCCCTCATGGACACAAAAACACATTAGGACACATCCTCAGGAAAGTCCATTTCAACTCAGCCACCGAGGTTGCTCCCGCAGAGCCATCAGATCTAAAGTGTCTTGTTGCTAGGAGACAATTGGAATGCGAGGCGGGCTTCCCAGGCATCCATCCGCGAACGGTGCTCTGGAGTCATTCCATATGGGATGTCCTGGAGCTGTCCAACAGGTCTCAATTGTCCCGCAGAAGGAATCCTGGAAGGGGGCATCCCACAACTCCCAACGTGGGAAAACCTCAATGGTCTCGAGATTCCGCTCCCTTCATGAAGCGGCCGTCATGCTCAGAAACTCCCACCTGAGCCAACGTCTGATCCTCGCCCTGACTTCAGATGCATGAGATATTGGTTCAGATCTGCAGGGGGTACCCTCCGTGCCCTCGCCCTGAAACCCAAGTCTAGCTTGTCTTCTCAGACTTCCATCCTCACACTCCTGGCCCCAAAGCCCTCAAGTTTGGCAATTCCGGACCCACAATGCAGCACTCTGCCTGCCCTCTAGAGAAAAAAATGATTGCCTCATGAGCTTCCCAGGCACCTTAAATGAGGGTAAACCTACACAGCACTCGACTTTACCCAAATTATATAGTCTAACCTGGGCACTAATGCACTGTCGAACACATCCTGAGCCCGGACCTCCTGACCAACACCCAGAAAGCTGACCGCACACTGAGCACATAAAACCCGCCATGGCCTTAGGTCATCATCTCTTCCCTACCTCAGTTTTCAGGCTTCAGAACCGAGACCTTATCTCCAATCACTGCCCAGGGGTGAGTCTGATGCAGAAATCAGAACTCCTCCTTACCCATGGCAAGAACCCTTGTGGTTGGCACATTGTCCAACGATCAGTGTAGGAGAAACCCTGAGGCCCCGCCCATTCTTGAGTGCGACGAGGGCATACACACGCATTGTGACCCTCAGCATGAGTCCTGTCCTCTAGTAAGTCCTCTCAGTGGCTGGACCATTAGATGTCATAATGGGCTTGACATGTCCCTAGGCCCCAATTTTTAACCAGATTTCTGATTGTCCAGTCGCCCCTCCTAGGGCTCTACTCTGAAATCCCTCATTTGGTGGGACACCTGAGGTTAAAAAAGAAAACAACAACAACAACAAAATAAAACGGACTTCTTCCAGCCCACAGAATGAACCCAAACTCTTTGGACGGGGCCAAACCACCAGAGAGTAAGACTCGTCCATTTCCCATGAAGTCACCCAGAAATTCCACGACCATGAGTGACACGATATCCCGAGACAAAAACTTGAGCAGGAGCCTCACACTCGCCCTTCTTTCAAATCCCGAAAAGTTCTCCTCATGGTCTGTAGATCAGTCCTGCCATACCTATGACCTGAAACATAAGCCGAGTTTGTGTTTTCAGACAACTGTCCAAAAAGGGCTGGACTACACAACCTACAGGCTCAGGCCCCTGGAGCCAAACCTGAGGACTGTACTTGCCCTCTCCAAAGGAATTGTGTGTGCCCATTCCAATGGCCACAACCCTTCTAATAGTATAAACCTCCAAAGTCCCTGATATATCTCAATAGTGGTAGCTTCCCAGGAAAAACAGGGGCAATCTGAGCCCAAATGAGCCCCTACCTGCACTCAGACCCATAGACAGATGTCCTCAGAGGTAAAAAGGAAAGAACAGGCCCCTAGGCACTAAGCAGATCCATTGCTTTGGTTTCCAGGCATCTCTCCTCAGAGGCCTGGATTTCAAAAGCAGCATATAGCTGTTTCTTGTTTCACCCATCAGAAAACATCTCATCTACACATGGGAAACTTGCACGTTGGAGCTGTGTCAAAGCCTCTGTTTAGGAGAACCCTTTAGGGCCCCAGAGCCACCGCTTCATTCCAAGGTCTCCATAGACACAAAAGCACATTCGGACCCATCCCCAGGGGTGTGCATTTCAACTCAGCATCCTCGGTAGCTCCCCACAGATCCAGGAGATCTAAACTGTCTTGTTGCTAGGAGACAATTGGAATGCGAGGTGGGATACCCAGCCATCCATCCTTAGAACCCTGCTCAGAATCATTGGCCTGGAGCCAAACAACAGGTCTCAATTGTCCTGCCGAAGACTCTCTGCAGTTTGGAGCTTCTCACAACTCCCATCATGGGAAAACCCCCATGGCCTCGTGATGCCCCCCCATTCATGAAGGGGCCATCAGGGACAGAAACTCCAACCTGAGCGATCGTCTGATCCTCGCCCTGACTTCAGATGCACGAGATCTCGATTCAGGTCTGTAGATTGTGCCTGCCATGGCCTCACCCAGAAACCTAAGCCTAGCTTGTGTTCTCAGACTTTTGTCGTCAGACTACTGGCCCACAAGGCCTCCAGTTTGGCAATCCAGAACTACAATGCAGCACTCTGCCTGCCCTCCAGATAAAAAACATTGTCCTCTGGGGCTACCCAGTAACCCCAAATGAGGATCATCCTGCAACGACCTTGGCTGTACCCCAAATACATAGGCTGACCAGGGCACTAATGCCCTTTCTGACACAGCCTGAGCCTGGACCCCCTGGCCCCTCCCAGACAGCTGGCCGCACACTGAGCACATCGAGCCGCCATGGCCTTAGGTCGTCATCTCTTCCCAAGCTCGGTTTTCAGGTTTCAGAACCTAGACCTTATCTCCAATCACTGTCCATGTTGAAGGTGATGCAGAAATCAGAACTCATTCCCCATGGCAAGAAACCTTGAGGTTGGCATGTTGTCCAACGTTCAGTGTCGTGGAAACCAGTGTGGCCCATGAGGCCCCGCCCATGCTCGCGGGCCACATTGGTCACAAACACACATTGTGACCCTCAGGCTGAGCCCAGTCCTCAAGTAAGGCCACTCAGTGGCTGGATGAAGAGATAGCATATTGGGCTTGCCATGCCCCTAGGCCCCAATTTTTCACCATAGTTCGGATTGTCCCTTCAGTCTTCCCCACGGCTTTGCTTTGGAATTCCTCTTTTGGTGGGACACCTGAGGTAACAAAACTGAAATGAGTCCTCCCATCCCACAGATTGACGAAAAGCAATTGGGAATCGGGCCAAATCCTCAGAGAGGAAGATTCGTCCATGGCCCATGAGGCCTCCCCGACATTCCACGGCCATCACTGATACAAAATCCAGAGACAAAAGCCTGAGCAATCGCCACAGACTCGCACTTTCTTCATATCCTGTAGAGTTCTTCTCATGGTTTGTAGATCGGGCCTGCCATACCTACGTCCCCAAACCTAAGCTGAGTTTGTGTTTTCAGACTTCTGTCCTCAAAGTCTTGGGCCACACACCCTCCAGGCTGGGCCCCTGGAGCCACACATTAGGACTGTGCCTACCAATCCATGGGAATTCTGCCCATTCCATGGTCCAAAATCGTACAAATTAGGAGAAACCTCCAACGACCCTTAGGCCATCCCAATAGTGTGGGTCACCCGGAACAAACAAGGGGTGTCTGACACCAGCTGATAATCGACTTCCACTCATACCATAGATGGATGTCCCCAGAGAAGAAGATTGAACCAGACAGGACCCTAGGCCATAATAGGATCCATTGCTCTGGGTTACAGGCATGTGTCCTCAAAAGCCTGATTCCAATACGAGCATAGGGGTTTTCCTGAGGCACCCATCAGAACTCATCTCGTCTCCACAAGTAAACCTGTGCATGGGAGCCATGTCCAAAGCTTAGGAAAGTACTTCAGGTTGCCGGTGCCACCGCCCCATTCCAAGGCCCTCATGGACACAAAAACACATTAGGACACATCCTCAGGAAAGTCCATTTCAACTCAGCCACCGAGGTTGCTCCCGCAGAGCCATCAGATCTAAAGTGTCTTGTTGCTAGGAGACAATTGGAATGCGAGGCGGGCTTCCCAGGCATCCATCCGCGAACGGTGCTCTGGAGTCATTCCATATGGGATGTCCTGGAGCTGTCCAACAGGTCTCAATTGTCCGGAAGAAGGAATCCTGGAAGGGGGCATCCCACAACTCCCAACGTGGGAAAACCTCAATGGTCTCGAGATTCCGCTCCCTTCATGAAGCGGCCGTCATGCTCAGAAACTCCCACCTGAGCCAACGTCTGATCCTCGCCCTGACTTCAGATGCATGAGATATTGGTTCAGATCTGCAGGGGGTACCTGCCGTGCCCTCGCCCTGAAACCCAAGTCTAGCTTGTCTTCTCAGACTTCCATCCTCACACTCCTGGCCCCAAAGCCCTCAAGTTTGGCAATTCCGGACCCACAATGCAGCACTCTGCCTGCCCTCTAGAGAAAAAAATGATTGCCTCATGAGCTTCCCAGGCACCTTAAATGAGGGTAAACCTACACAGCACTCGACTTTACCCAAATTATATAGTCTAACCTGGGCACTAATGCACTGTCGAACACATCCTGAGCCCGGACCTCCTGACCAACACCCAGAAAGCTGACCGCACACTGAGCACATAAAACCCGCCATGGCCTTAGGTCATCATCTCTTCCCTACCTCAGTTTTCAGGCTTCAGAACCGAGACCTTATCTCCAATCACTGCCCAGGGGTGAGTCTGATGCAGAAATCAGAACTCCTCCTTACCCATGGCAAGAACCCTTGTGGTTGGCACATTGTCCAACGATCAGTGTAGGAGAAACCCTGAGGCCCCGCCCATTCTTGAGTGCGACGAGGGCATACACACGCATTGTGACCCTCAGCATGAGTCCTGTCCTCTAGTAAGTCCTCTCAGTGGCTGGACCATTAGATGTCATAATGGGCTTGACATGTCCCTAGGCCCCAATTTTTAACCAGATTTCTGATTGTCCAGTCGCCCCTCCTAGGGCTCTACTCTGAAATCCCTCATTTGGTGGGACACCTGAGGTTAAAAAAGAAAACAACAACAACAACAAAATAAAACGGACTTCTTCCAGCCCACAGAATGAACCCAAACTCTTTGGACGGGGCCAAACCACCAGAGAGTAAGACTCGTCCATTTCCCATGAAGTCACCCAGAAATTCCACGACCATGAGTGACACGATATCCCGAGACAAAAACTTGAGCAGGAGCCTCACACTCGCCCTTCTTTCAAATCCCGAAAAGTTCTCCTCATGGTCTGTAGATCAGTCCTGCCATACCTATGACCTGAAACATAAGCCGAGTTTGTGTTTTCAGACAACTGTCCAAAAAGGGCTGGACTACACAACCTACAGGCTCAGGCCCCTGGAGCCAAACCTGAGGACTGTACTTGCCCTCTCCAAGGGAATTGTGTGTGCCCATTCCAATGGCCACAACCCTTCTAATAGGATAAACCTCCAAAGTCCCTGATATATCTCAATAGTGGTAGCTTCCCAGGAAAAACAGGGGCAATCTGAGCCCAAATGAGCCCCTACCTGCACTCAGACCCATAGACAGATGTCCTCAGAGGTAAAAAGGAAAGAACAGGCCCCTAGGCACTAATCAGATCCATTGCTTTGGTTTCCAGGCATCTCTCCTCAGAGGCCTGGATTTCAAAAGCAGCATATAGCTGTTTCTTGTTTCACCCATCAGAAAACATCTCATCTACACATGGGAAACTTGCACGTTGGAGCTGTGTCAAAGCCTCTGTTTAGGAGAACCCTTTAGGGCCCCAGTGCCACCGCTTCATTCCAAGGTCTCCATAGACACAAAAGCACATTCGGACCCATCCCCAGGGGTGTGCATTTCAACTCAGCATCCTCGGTAGCTCCCCACAGATCCAGGAGATCTAAACTGTCTTGTTGCTAGGAGACAATTGGAATGCGAGGTGGGCTACCCAGCCATCTATCCTTAGAACCCTGCTCAGAATCATTGGCCTGGAGCCAAACAACAGGTCTCAATTCTCCTGCCGAAGACTCTCTGCAGTTTGGAGCTTCTCACAACTCCCATCATGGGAAAACCCCCATGGCCTCGTGATGCCCCCCCCATTCATGAAGGGGCCATCAGGGACAGAAACTCCAACCTGAGCGATCGTCTGATCCTCGCCCTGACTTCAGATGCACGAGATCTCGATTCAGGTCTGTAGATTGTGCCTGCCATGGCCTCACCCAGAAACCTAAGCCTAGCTTGTGTTCTCAGACTTTTGTCGTCAGACTACTGGCCCACAAGGCCTCCAGTTTGGCAATCCAGAACTACAATGCAGTACTCTGCCTGCCCTCCAGATAAAAAACATTGTCCTCTGGGGCTACCCAGTAACCCCAAATGAGGATCATCCTGCACCGACCTTGGCTGTACCCCAAATACATAGGCTGACCAGGGCACTAATGCCCTTTCTGACACAGCCTGAGCCTGGACCCCCTGGCCCCTCCCAGACAGCTGGCCGCACACTGAGCACATCGAGCCGCCATGGCCTTAGGTTGTCATCTCTTCCCAACCTCGGTTTTCAGGTTTCAGAACCTAGACCTTATCTCCAATCACTGTCCATGTTGAAGGTGATGCAGAAATCAGAACTCCTTCCCCATGGCAAGAAACCTTGTGGTTGGCATGTTGTCCAACGTTCAGTGTCGTTGAAACCAGTGTGGCCCATGAGGCCCCGCCCATGTTCGCGGGCCACATTGGTCACAAACACACATTGTGACCCTCAGGCTGAGCCCAGTCCTCAAGTAAGGCCACTCAGTGGCTGGATGAAGAGATAGCCTATTGGGCTTGCCATGCCCCTAGGCCCCAATTTTTCACCATAGTTCGGATTGTCCCTTCAGTCTTCCCCACGGCTTTGCTTTGGAATTCCTCTTTTGGTGGGACACCTGAGGTAACAAAACTGAAATGAGTCCTCCCATCCCACAGATTGACGAAAAGCAATTGGGAATCGGGCCAAATCCTCAGAGAGGAAGATTCGTCCATGGCCCATGAGGCCTCCCCGACATTCCACGGCCATCACTGATACAAAATCCAGAGACAAAAGCCTGAGCAATCGCCACAGACTCGCACTTTCTTCATATCCTGTAGAGTTCTTCTCATGGTTTGTAGATCGGGCCTGCCATACCTACGTCCCCAAACCTAAGCTGAGTTTGTGTTTTCAGACTTCTGTCCTCAAAGTCTTGGGCCACACACCCTCCAGGCTGGGCCCCTGGAGCCACACATTAGGACTGTGCCTACCAATCCATGGGAATTCTGCCCATTCCATGGTCCAAAATCGTACAAATTAGGAGAAACCTCCAACGACCCTTAGGCCATCCCAATAGTGTGGGTCACCCGGAACAAACAAGGGGTGTCTGACACCAGCTGATAATCGACTTCCACTCATACCATAGATGGATGTCCCCAGAGAAGAAGATTGAACCAGACAGGACCCTAGGCCATTATAGGATCCATTGCTATGGGTTACAGGCATGTGTCCTCAAAAGCCTGATTCCAATACGAGCATAGGGGTTTTCCTGAGGCACCCATCAGAACTCATCTCGTCTCCACAAGTAAACCTGTGCATGGGAGCCATGTCCAAAGCTTAGGAAAGTACTTCAGGTTGCCGGTGCCACCGCCCCATTCCAAGGCCCTCATGGACACAAAAACACATTAGGACACATCCTCAGGAAAGTCCATTTCAACTCAGCCACCGAGGTTGCTCCCGCAGAGCCATCAGATCTAAAGTGTCTTGTTGCTAGGAGACAATTGGAATGCGAGGCGGGCTTCCCAGGCATCCATCCGCGAACGGTGCTCTGGAGTCATTCCATATGGGATGTCCTGGAGCTGTCCAACAGGTCTCAATTGTCCGGAAGAAGGAATCCTGGAAGGGGGCATCCCACAACTCCCAACGTGGGAAAACCTCAATGGTCTCGAGATTCCGCTCCCTTCATGAAGCGGCCGTCATGCTCAGAAACTCCCACCTGAGCCAACGTCTGATCCTCGCCCTGACTTCAGATGCATGAGATATTGGTTCAGATCTGCAGGGGGTACCTGCCGTGCCCTCGCCCTGAAACCCAAGTCTAGCTTGTCTTCTCAGACTTCCATCCTCACACTCCTGGCCCCAAAGCCCTCAAGTTTGGCAATTCCGGACCCACAATGCAGCACTCTGCCTGCCCTCTAGAGAAAAAAATGATTGCCTCATGAGCTTCCCAGGCACCTTAAATGAGGGTAAACCTACACAGCACTCGACTTTACCCAAATTATATAGTCTAACCTGGGCACTAATGCACTGTCGAACACATCCTGAGCCCGGACCTCCTGACCAACACCCAGAAAGCTGACCGCACACTGAGCACATAAAACCCGCCATGGCCTTAGGTCATCATCTCTTCCCTACCTCAGTTTTCAGGCTTCAGAACCGAGACCTTATCTCCAATCACTGCCCAGGGGTGAGTCTGATGCAGAAATCAGAACTCCTCCTTACCCATGGCAAGAACCCTTGTGGTTGGCACATTGTCCAACGATCAGTGTAGGAGAAACCCTGAGGCCCCGCCCATTCTTGAGTGCGACGAGGGCATACACACGCATTGTGACCCTCAGCATGAGTCCTGTCCTCTAGTAAGTCCTCTCAGTGGCTGGACCATTAGATGTCATAATGGGCTTGACATGTCCCTAGGCCCCAATTTTTAACCAGATTTCTGATTGTCCAGTCGCCCCTCCTAGGGCTCTACTCTGAAATCCCTCATTTGGTGGGACACCTGAGGTTAAAAAAGAAAACAACAACAACAACAAAATAAAACGGACTTCTTCCAGCCCACAGAATGAACCCAAACTCTTTGGACGGGGCCAAACCACCAGAGAGTAAGACTCGTCCATTTCCCATGAAGTCACCCAGAAATTCCACGACCATGAGTGACACGATATCCCGAGACAAAAACTTGAGCAGGAGCCTCACACTCGCCCTTCTTTCAAATCCCGAAAAGTTCTCCTCATGGTCTGTAGATCAGTCCTGCCATACCTATGACCTGAAACATAAGCCGAGTTTGTGTTTTCAGACAACTGTCCAAAAAGGGCTGGACTACACAACCTACAGGCTCAGGCCCCTGGAGCCAAACCTGAGGACTGTACTTGCCCTCTCCAAAGGAATTGTGTGTGCCCATTCCAATGGCCACAACCCTTCTAATAGTATAAACCTCCAAAGTCCCTGATATATCTCAATAGTGGTAGCTTCCCAGGAAAAACAGGGGCAATCTGAGCCCAAATGAGCCCCTACCTGCACTCAGACCCATAGACAGATGTACTCAGAGGTAAAAAGGAAAGAACAGGCCCCTAGGCACTAAGCAGATCCATTGCTTTGGTTTCCAGGCATCTCTCCTCAGAGGCCTGGATTTCAAAAGCAGCATATAGCTGTTTCTTGTTTCACCCATCAGAAAACATCTCATCTACACATGGGAAACTTGCACGTTGGAGCTGTGTCAAAGCCTCTGTTTAGGAGAACCCTTTAGGGCCCCAGTGCCACCGCTTCATTCCAAGGTCTCCATAGACACAAAAGCACATTCGGACCCATCCCCAGGGGTGTGCATTTCAACTCAGCATCCTCGGTAGCTCCCCACAGATCCAGGAGATCTAAACTGTCTTGTTGCTAGGAGACAATTGGAATGCGAGGTGGGCTACCCAGCCATCCATCCTTAGAACCCTGCTCAGAATCATTGGCCTGGAGCCAAACAACAGGTCTCAATTGTCCTGCCGAAGACTCTCTGCAGTTTGGAGCTTCTCACAACTCCCATCATGGGAAAACCCCCATGGCCTCGTGATGCCCCCCCATTCATGAAGGGGCCATCAGGGACAGAAACTCCAACCTGAGCGATCGTCTGATCCTCGCCCTGACTTCAGATGCACGAGATCTCGATTCAGGTCTGTAGATTGTGCCTGCCATGGCCTCACCCAGAAACCTAAGCCTAGCTTGTGTTCTCAGACTTTTGTCGTCAGACTACTGGCCCACAAGGCCTCCAGTTTGGCAATCCAGAACTACAATGCAGCACTCTGCCTGCCCTCCAGATAAAAAACATTGTCCTCTGGGGCTACGCAGTAACCCCAAATGAGGATCATCCTGCACCGACCTTGGCTGTACCCCAAATACATAGGCTGACCAGGGCACTAATGCCCTTTCTGACACAGCCTGAGCCTGGACCCCCTGGCCCCTCCCAGACAGCTGGCCGCACACTGAGCACATCGAGCCGCCATGGCCTTAGGTTGTCATCTCTTCCCAACCTCGGTTTTCAGGTTTCAGAACCTAGACCTTATCTCCAATCACTGTCCATGTTGAAGGTGATGCAGAAATCAGAACTCCTTCCCCATGGCAAGAAACCTTGTGGTTGGCATGTTGTCCAACGTTCAGTGTCGTGGAAACCAGTGTGGCCCATGAGGCCCCGCCCATGCTCGCGGGCCACATTGGTCACAAACACACATTGTGACCCTCAGGCTGAGCCCAGTCCTCAAGTAAGGCCACTCAGTGGCTGGATGAAGAGATAGCATATTGGGCTTGCCATGCCCCTAGGCCCCAATTTTTCACCATAGTTCGGATTGTCCCTTCAGTCTTCCCCACGGCTTTGCTTTGGAATTCCTCTTTTGGTGGGACACCTGAGGTAACAAAACTGAAATGAGTCCTCCCATCCCACAGATTGACGAAAAGCAATTGGGAATCGGGCCAAATCCTCAGAGAGGAAGATTCGTCCATGGCCCATGAGGCCTCCCCGACATTCCACGGCCATCACTGATACAAAATCCAGAGACAAAAGCCTGAGCAATCGCCACAGACTCGCACTTTCTTCATATCCTGTAGAGTTCTTCTCATGGTTTGTAGATCGGGCCTGCCATACCTACGTCCCCAAACCTAAGCTGAGTTTGTGTTTTCAGACTTCTGTCCTCAAAGTCTTGGGCCACACACCCTCCAGGCTGGGCCCCTGGAGCCACACATTAGGACTGTGCCTACCAATCCATGGGAATTCTGCCCATTCCATGGTCCAAAATCGTACAAATTAGGAGAAACCTCCAACGACCCTTAGGCCATCCCAATAGTGTGGGTCACCCGGAACAAACAAGGGGTGTCTGACACCAGCTGATAATCGACTTCCACTCATACCATAGATGGATGTCCCCAGAGAAGAAGATTGAACCAGACAGGACCCTAGGCCATTATAGGATCCATTGCTATGGGTTACAGGCATGTGTCCTCAAAAGCCTGATTCCAATACGAGCATAGGGGTTTTCCTGAGGCACCCATCAGAACTCATCTCGTCTCCACAAGTAAACCTGTGCATGGGAGCCATGTCCAAAGCTTAGGAAAGTACTTCAGGTTGCCGGTGCCACCGCCCCATTCCAAGGCCCTCATGGACACAAAAACACATTAGGACACATCCTCAGGAAAGTCCATTTCAACTCAGCCACCGAGGTTGCTCCCGCAGAGCCATCAGATCTAAAGTGTCTTGTTGCTAGGAGACAATTGGAATGCGAGGCGGGCTTCCCAGGCATCCATCCGCGAACGGTGCTCTGGAGTCATTCCATATGGGATGTCCTGGAGCTGTCCAACAGGTCTCAATTGTCCGGAAGAAGGAATCCTGGAAGGGGGCATCCCACAACTCCCAACGTGGGAAAACCTCAATGGTCTCGAGATTCCGCTCCCTTCATGAAGCGGCCGTCATGCTCAGAAACTCCCACCTGAGCCAACGTCTGATCCTCGCCCTGACTTCAGATGCATGAGATATTGGTTCAGATCTGCAGGGGGTACCTGCCGTGCCCTCGCCCTGAAACCCAAGTCTAGCTTGTCTTCTCAGACTTCCATCCTCACACTCCTGGCCCCAAAGCCCTCAAGTTTGGCAATTCCGGACCCACAATGCAGCACTCTGCCTGCCCTCTAGAGAAAAAAATGATTGCCTCATGAGCTTCCCAGGCACCTTAAATGAGGGTAAACCTACACAGCACTCGACTTTACCCAAATTATATAGTCTAACCTGGGCACTAATGCACTGTCGAACACATCCTGAGCCCGGACCTCCTGACCAACACCCAGAAAGCTGACCGCACACTGAGCACATAAAACCCGCCATGGCCTTAGGTCATCATCTCTTCCCTACCTCAGTTTTCAGGCTTCAGAACCGAGACCTTATCTCCAATCACTGCCCAGGGGTGAGTCTGATGCAGAAATCAGAACTCCTCCTTACCCATGGCAAGAACCCTTGTGGTTGGCACATTGTCCAACGATCAGTGTAGGAGAAACCCTGAGGCCCCGCCCATTCTTGAGTGCGACGAGGGCATACACACGCATTGTGACCCTCAGCATGAGTCCTGTCCTCTAGTAAGTCCTCTCAGTGGCTGGACCATTAGATGTCATAATGGGCTTGACATGTCCCTAGGCCCCAATTTTTAACCAGATTTCTGATTGTCCAGTCGCCCCTCCTAGGGCTCTACTCTGAAATCCCTCATTTGGTGGGACACCTGAGGTTAAAAAAGAAAACAACAACAACAACAAAATAAAACGGACTTCTTCCAGCCCACAGAATGAACCCAAACTCTTTGGACGGGGCCAAACCACCAGAGAGTAAGACTCGTCCATTTCCCATGAAGTCACCCAGAAATTCCACGACCATGAGTGACACGATATCCCGAGACAAAAACTTGAGCAGGAGCCTCACACTCGCCCTTCTTTCAAATCCCGAAAAGTTCTCCTCATGGTCTGTAGATCAGTCCTGCCATACCTATGACCTGAAACATAAGCCGAGTTTGTGTTTTCAGACAACTGTCCAAAAAGGGCTGGACTACACAACCTACAGGCTCAGGCCCCTGGAGCCAAACCTGAGGACTGTACTTGCCCTCTCCAAAGGAATTGTGTGTGCCCATTCCAATGGCCACAACCCTTCTAATAGTATAAACCTCCAAAGTCCCTGATATATCTCAATAGTGGTAGCTTCCCAGGAAAAACAGGGGCAATCTGAGCCCAAATGAGCCCCTACCTGCACTCAGACCCATAGACAGATGTCCTCAGAGGTAAAAAGGAAAGAACAGGCCCCTAGGCACTAAGCAGATCCATTGCTTTGGTTTCCAGGCATCTCTCCTCAGAGGCCTGGATTTCAAAAGCAGCATATAGCTGTTTCTTGTTTCACCCATCAGAAAACATCTCATCTACACATGGGAAACTTGCACGTTGGAGCTGTGTCAAAGCCTCTGTTTAGGAGAACCCTTTAGGGCCCCAGAGCCACCGCTTCATTCCAAGGTCTCCATAGACACAAAAGCACATTCGGACCCATCCCCAGGGGTGTGCATTTCAACTCAGCATCCTCGGTAGCTCCCCACAGATCCAGGAGATCTAAACTGTCTTGTTGCTAGGAGACAATTGGAATGCGAGGTGGGATACCCAGCCATCCATCCTTAGAACCCTGCTCAGAATCATTGGCCTGGAGCCAAACAACAGGTCTCAATTGTCCTGCCGAAGACTCTCTGCAGTTTGGAGCTTCTCACAACTCCCATCATGGGAAAACCCCCATGGCCTCGTGATGCCCCCCCATTCATGAAGGGGCCATCAGGGACAGAAACTCCAACCTGAGCGATCGTCTGATCCTCGCCCTGACTTCAGATGCACGAGATCTCGATTCAGGTCTGTAGATTGTGCCTGCCATGGCCTCACCCAGAAACCTAAGCCTAGCTTGTGTTCTCAGACTTTTGTCGTCAGACTACTGGCCCACAAGGCCTCCAGTTTGGCAATCCAGAACTACAATGCAGCACTCTGCCTGCCCTCCAGATAAAAAACATTGTCCTCTGGGGCTACCCAGTAACCCCAAATGAGGATCATCCTGCAACGACCTTGGCTGTACCCCAAATACATAGGCTGACCAGGGCACTAATGCCCTTTCTGACACAGCCTGAGCCTGGACCCCCTGGCCCCTCCCAGACAGCTGGCCGCACACTGAGCACATCCAGCCGCCATGGCCTTAGGTTGTCATCTCTTCCCAACCTCGGTTTTCAGGTTTCAGAACCTAGACCTTATCTCCAATCACTGTCCATGTTGAAGGTGATGCAGAAATCAGAACTCCTTCCCCATGGCAAGAAACCTTGTGGTTGGCATGTTGTCCAACGTTCAGTGTCGTGGAAACCAGTGTGGCCCATGAGGCCCCGCCCATGCTCGCGGGCCACCTTGGTCACAAACACACATTGTGACCCTCAGGCTGAGCCCAGTCCTCAAGTAAGGCCACTCAGTGGCTGGATGAAGAGATAGCATATTGGGCTTGCCATGCCCCTAGGCCCCAATTTTTCACCATAGTTCGGATTGTCCCTTCAGTCTTCCCCACGGCTTTGCTTTGGAATTCCTCTTTTGGTGGGACACCTGAGGTAACAAAACTGAAATGAGTCCTCCCATCCCACAGATTGACGAAAAGCAATTGGGAATCGGGCCAAATCCTCAGAGAGGAAGATTCGTCCATGGCCCATGAGGCCTCCCCGACATTCCACGGCCATCACTGATACAAAATCCAGAGACAAAAGCCTGAGCAATCGCCACAGACTCGCACTTTCTTCATATCCTGTAGAGTTCTTCTCATGGTTTGTAGATCGGGCCTGCCATACCTACGTCCCCAAACCTAAGCTGAGTTTGTGTTTTCAGACTTCTGTCCTCAAAGTCTTGGGCCACACACCCTCCAGGCTGGGCCCCTGGAGCCACACATTAGGACTGTGCCTACCAATCCATGGGAATTCTGCCCATTCCATGGTCCAAAATCGTACAAATTAGGAGAAACCTCCAACGACCCTTAGGCCATCCCAATAGTGTGGGTCACCCGGAACAAACAAGGGGTGTCTGACACCAGCTGATAATCGACTTCCACTCATACCATAGATGGATGTCCCCAGAGAAGAAGATTGAACCAGACAGGACCCTAGGCCATTATAGGATCCATTGCTATGGGTTACAGGCATGTGTCCTCAAAAGCCTGATTCCAATACGAGCATAGGGGTTTTCCTGAGGCACCCATCAGAACTCATCTCGTCTCCACAAGTAAACCTGTGCATGGGAGCCATGTCCAAAGCTTAGGAAAGTACTTCAGGTTGCCGGTGCCACCGCCCCATTCCAAGGCCCTCATGGACACAAAAACACATTAGGACACATCCTCAGGAAAGTCCATTTCAACTCAGCCACCGAGGTTGCTCCCGCAGAGCCATCAGATCTAAAGTGTCTTGTTGCTAGGAGACAATTGGAATGCGAGGCGGGCTTCCCAGGCATCCATCCGCGAACGGTGCTCTGGAGTCATTCCATATGGGATGTCCTGGAGCTGTCCAACAGGTCTCAATTGTCCCGCAGAAGGAATCCTGGAAGGGGGCATCCCACAACTCCCAACGTGGGAAAACCTCAATGGTCTCGAGATTCCGCTCCCTTCATGAAGCGGCCGTCATGCTCAGAAACTCCCACCTGAGCCAACGTCTGATCCTCGCCCTGACTTCAGATGCATGAGATATTGGTTCAGATCTGCAGGGGGTACCCTCCGTGCCCTCGCCCTGAAACCCAAGTCTAGCTTGTCTTCTCAGACTTCCATCCTCACACTCCTGGCCCCAAAGCCCTCAAGTTTGGCAATTCCGGACCCACAATGCAGCACTCTGCCTGCCCTCTAGAGAAAAAAATGATTGCCTCATGAGCTTCCCAGGCACCTTAAATGAGGGTAAACCTACACAGCACTCGACTTTACCCAAATTATATAGTCTAACCTGGGCACTAATGCACTGTCGAACACATCCTGAGCCCGGACCTCCTGACCAACACCCAGAAAGCTGACCGCACACTGAGCACATAAAACCCGCCATGGCCTTAGGTCATCATCTCTTCCCTACCTCAGTTTTCAGGCTTCAGAACCGAGACCTTATCTCCAATCACTGCCCAGGGGTGAGTCTGATGCAGAAATCAGAACTCCTCCTTACCCATGGCAAGAACCCTTGTGGTTGGCACATTGTCCAACGATCAGTGTAGGAGAAACCCTGAGGCCCCGCCCATTCTTGAGTGCGACGAGGGCATACACACGCATTGTGACCCTCAGCATGAGTCCTGTCCTCTAGTAAGTCCTCTCAGTGGCTGGACCATTAGATGTCATAATGGGCTTGACATGTCCCTAGGCCCCAATTTTTAACCAGATTTCTGATTGTCCAGTCGCCCCTCCTAGGGCTCTACTCTGAAATCCCTCATTTGGTGGGACACCTGAGGTTAAAAAAGAAAACAACAACAACAACAAAATAAAACGGACTTCTTCCAGCCCACAGAATGAACCCAAACTCTTTGGACGGGGCCAAACCACCAGAGAGTAAGACTCGTCCATTTCCCATGAAGTCACCCAGAAATTCCACGACCATGAGTGACACGATATCCCGAGACAAAAACTTGAGCAGGAGCCTCACACTCGCCCTTCTTTCAAATCCCGAAAAGTTCTCCTCATGGTCTGTAGATCAGTCCTGCCATACCTATGACCTGAAACATAAGCCGAGTTTGTGTTTTCAGACAACTGTCCAAAAAGGGCTGGACTACACAACCTACAGGCTCAGGCCCCTGGAGCCAAACCTGAGGACTGTACTTGCCCTCTCCAAAGGAATTGTGTGTGCCCATTCCAATGGCCACAACCCTTCTAATAGTATAAACCTCCAAAGTCCCTGATATATCTCAATAGTGGTAGCTTCCCAGGAAAAACAGGGGCAATCTGAGCCCAAATGAGCCCCTACCTGCACTCAGACCCATAGACAGATGTCCTCAGAGGTAAAAAGGAAAGAACAGGCCCCTAGGCACTAAGCAGATCCATTGCTTTGGTTTCCAGGCATCTCTCCTCAGAGGCCTGGATTTCAAAAGCAGCATATAGCTGTTTCTTGTTTCACCCATCAGAAAACATCTCATCTACACATGGGAAACTTGCACGTTGGAGCTGTGTCAAAGCCTCTGTTTAGGAGAACCCTTTAGGGCCCCAGAGCCACCGCTTCATTCCAAGGTCTCCATAGACACAAAAGCACATTCGGACCCATCCCCAGGGGTGTGCATTTCAACTCAGCATCCTCGGTAGCTCCCCACAGATCCAGGAGATCTAAACTGTCTTGTTGCTAGGAGACAATTGGAATGCGAGGTGGGATACCCAGCCATCCATCCTTAGAACCCTGCTCAGAATCATTGGCCTGGAGCCAAACAACAGGTCTCAATTGTCCTGCCGAAGACTCTCTGCAGTTTGGAGCTTCTCACAACTCCCATCATGGGAAAACCCCCATGGCCTCGTGATGCCCCCCCATTCATGAAGGGGCCATCAGGGACAGAAACTCCAACCTGAGCGATCGTCTGATCCTCGCCCTGACTTCAGATGCACGAGATCTCGATTCAGGTCTGTAGATTGTGCCTGCCATGGCCTCACCCAGAAACCTAAGCCTAGCTTGTGTTCTCAGACTTTTGTCGTCAGACTACTGGCCCACAAGGCCTCCAGTTTGGCAATCCAGAACTACAATGCAGCACTCTGCCTGCCCTCCAGATAAAAAACATTGTCCTCTGGGGCTACCCAGTAACCCCAAATGAGGATCATCCTGCAACGACCTTGGCTGTACCCCAAATACATAGGCTGACCAGGGCACTAATGCCCTTTCTGACACAGCCTGAGCCTGGACCCCCTGGCCCCTCCCAGACAGCTGGCCGCACACTGAGCACATCGAGCCGCCATGGCCTTAGGTCGTCATCTCTTCCCAACCTCGGTTTTCAGGTTTCAGAACCTAGACCTTATCTCCAATCACTGTCCATGTTGAAGGTGATGCAGAAATCAGAACTCATTCCCCATGGCAAGAAACCTTGAGGTTGGCATGTTGTCCAACGTTCAGTGTCGTGGAAACCAGTGTGGCCCATGAGGCCCCGCCCATGCTCGCGGGCCACATTGGTCACAAACACACATTGTGACCCTCAGGCTGAGCCCAGTCCTCAAGTAAGGCCACTCAGTGGCTGGATGAAGAGATAGCATATTGGGCTTGCCATGCCCCTAGGCCCCAATTTTTCACCATAGTTCGGATTGTCCCTTCAGTCTTCCCCACGGCTTTGCTTTGGAATTCCTCTTTTGGTGGGACACCTGAGGTAACAAAACTGAAATGAGTCCTCCCATCCCACAGATTGACGAAAAGCAATTGGGAATCGGGCCAAATCCTCAGAGAGGAAGATTCGTCCATGGCCCATGAGGCCTCCCCGACATTCCACGGCCATCACTGATACAAAATCCAGAGACAAAAGCCTGAGCAATCGCCACAGACTCGCACTTTCTTCATATCCTGTAGAGTTCTTCTCATGGTTTGTAGATCGGGCCTGCCATACCTACGTCCCCAAACCTAAGCTGAGTTTGTGTTTTCAGACTTCTGTCCTCAAAGTCTTGGGCCACACACCCTCCAGGCTGGGCCCCTGGAGCCACACATTAGGACTGTGCCTACCAATCCATGGGAATTCTGCCCATTCCATGGTCCAAAATCGTACAAATTAGGAGAAACCTCCAACGACCCTTAGGCCATCCCAATAGTGTGGGTCACCCGGAACAAACAAGGGGTGTCTGACACCAGCTGATAATCGACTTCCACTCATACCATAGATGGATGTCCCCAGAGAAGAAGATTGAACCAGACAGGACCCTAGGCCATAATAGGATCCATTGCTCTGGGTTACAGGCATGTGTCCTCAAAAGCCTGATTCCAATACGAGCATAGGGGTTTTCCTGAGGCACCCATCAGAACTCATCTCGTCTCCACAAGTAAACCTGTGCATGGGAGCCATGTCCAAAGCTTAGGAAAGTACTTCAGGTTGCCGGTGCCACCGCCCCATTCCAAGGCCCTCATGGACACAAAAACACATTAGGACACATCCTCAGGAAAGTCCATTTCAACTCAGCCACCGAGGTTGCTCCCGCAGAGCCATCAGATCTAAAGTGTCTTGTTGCTAGGAGACAATTGGAATGCGAGGCGGGCTTCCCAGGCATCCATCCGCGAACGGTGCTCTGGAGTCATTCCATATGGGATGTCCTGGAGCTGTCCAACAGGTCTCAATTGTCCGGAAGAAGGAATCCTGGAAGGGGGCATCCCACAACTCCCAACGTGGGAAAACCTCAATGGTCTCGAGATTCCGCTCCCTTCATGAAGCGGCCGTCATGCTCAGAAACTCCCACCTGAGCCAACGTCTGATCCTCGCCCTGACTTCAGATGCATGAGATATTGGTTCAGATCTGCAGGGGGTACCTGCCGTGCCCTCGCCCTGAAACCCAAGTCTAGCTTGTCTTCTCAGACTTCCATCCTCACACTCCTGGCCCCAAAGCCCTCAAGTTTGGCAATTCCGGACCCACAATGCAGCACTCTGCCTGCCCTCTAGAGAAAAAAATGATTGCCTCATGAGCTTCCCAGGCACCTTAAATGAGGGTAAACCTACACAGCACTCGACTTTACCCAAATTATATAGTCTAACCTGGGCACTAATGCACTGTCGAACACATCCTGAGCCCGGACCTCCTGACCAACACCCAGAAAGCTGACCGCACACTGAGCACATAAAACCCGCCATGGCCTTAGGTCATCATCTCTTCCCTACCTCAGTTTTCAGGCTTCAGAACCGAGACCTTATCTCCAATCACTGCCCAGGGGTGAGTCTGATGCAGAAATCAGAACTCCTCCTTACCCATGGCAAGAACCCTTGTGGTTGGCACATTGTCCAACGATCAGTGTAGGAGAAACCCTGAGGCCCCGCCCATTCTTGAGTGCGACGAGGGCATACACACGCATTGTGACCCTCAGCATGAGTCCTGTCCTCTAGTAAGTCCTCTCAGTGGCTGGACCATTAGATGTCATAATGGGCTTGACATGTCCCTAGGCCCCAATTTTTAACCAGATTTCTGATTGTCCAGTCGCCCCTCCTAGGGCTCTACTCTGAAATCCCTCATTTGGTGGGACACCTGAGGTTAAAAAAGAAAACAACAACAACAACAAAATAAAACGGACTTCTTCCAGCCCACAGAATGAACCCAAACTCTTTGGACGGGGCCAAACCACCAGAGAGTAAGACTCGTCCATTTCCCATGAAGTCACCCAGAAATTCCACGACCATGAGTGACACGATATCCCGAGACAAAAACTTGAGCAGGAGCCTCACACTCGCCCTTCTTTCAAATCCCGAAAAGTTCTCCTCATGGTCTGTAGATCAGTCCTGCCATACCTATGACCTGAAACATAAGCCGAGTTTGTGTTTTCAGACAACTGTCCAAAAAGGGCTGGACTACACAACCTACAGGCTCAGGCCCCTGGAGCCAAACCTGAGGACTGTACTTGCCCTCTCCAAAGGAATTGTGTGTGCCCATTCCAATGGCCACAACCCTTCTAATAGTATAAACCTCCAAAGTCCCTGATATATCTCAATAGTGGTAGCTTCCCAGGAAAAACAGGGGCAATCTGAGCCCAAATGAGCCCCTACCTGCACTCAGACCCATAGACAGATGTCCTCAGAGGTAAAAAGGAAAGAACAGGCCCCTAGGCACTAATCAGATCCATTGCTTTGGTTTCCAGGCATCTCTCCTCAGAGGCCTGGATTTCAAAAGCAGCATATAGCTGTTTCTTGTTTCACCCATCAGAAAACATCTCATCTACACATGGGAAACTTGCACGTTGGAGCTGTGTCAAAGCCTCTGTTTAGGAGAACCCTTTAGGGCCCCAGTGCCACCGCTTCATTCCAAGGTCTCCATAGACACAAAAGCACATTCGGACCCATCCCCAGGGGTGTGCATTTCAACTCAGCATCCTCGGTAGCTCCCCACAGATCCAGGAGATCTAAACTGTCTTGTTGCTAGGAGACAATTGGAATGCGAGGTGGGCTACCCAGCCATCCATCCTTAGAACCCTGCTCAGAATCATTGGCCTGGAGCCAAACAACAGGTCTCAATTGTCCTGCCGAAGACTCTCTGCAGTTTGGAGCTTCTCACAACTCCCATCATGGGAAAACCCCCATGGCCTCGTGATGCCCCCCCATTCATGAAGGGGCCATCAGGGACAGAAACTCCAACCTGAGCGATCGTCTGATCCTCGCCCTGACTTCAGATGCACGAGATCTCGATTCAGGTCTGTAGATTGTGCCTGCCATGGCCTCACCCAGAAACCTAAGCCTAGCTTGTGTTCTCAGACTTTTGTCGTCAGACTACTGGCCCACAAGGCCTCCAGTTTGGCAATCCAGAACTACAATGCAGCACTCTGCCTGCCCTCCAGATAAAAAACATTGTCCTCTGGGGCTACCCAGTAACCCCAAATGAGGATCATCCTGCACCGACCTTGGCTGTACCCCAAATACATAGGCTGACCAGGGCACTAATGCCCTTTCTGACACAGCCTGAGCCTGGACCCCCTGGCCCCTCCCAGACAGCTGGCCGCACACTGAGCACATCGAGCCGCCATGGCCTTAGGTCGTCATCTCTTCCCAACCTCGGTTTTCAGGTTTCAGAACCTAGACCTTATCTCCAATCACTGTCCATGTTGAAGGTGATGCAGAAATCAGAACTCATTCCCCATGGCAAGAAACCTTGAGGTTGGCATGTTGTCCAACGTTCAGTGTCGTGGAAACCAGTGTGGCCCATGAGGCCCCGCCCATGCTCGCGGGCCACATTGGTCACAAACACACATTGTGACCCTCAGGCTGAGCCCAGTCCTCAAGTAAGGCCACTCAGTGGCTGGATGAAGAGATAGCATATTGGGCTTGCCATGCCCCTAGGCCCCAATTTTTCACCATAGTTCGGATTGTCCCTTCAGTCTTCCCCACGGCTTTGCTTTGGAATTCCTCTTTTGG